>NC_056552.1:1689610-1732110 GCF_910596095.1 Thunnus maccoyii
CATCATCCCCCAAGGGCGCTCCTTCCTCTCCCACTTATTGTCCATATCTGCAGCCATTCCTTCCCTCCATGATTTTATCACCCTGGATGCTGCTTGCAAAATGGAGCTCCACATGTGGCGGGACTTCCTTTCTTCATGGAATGGCATCTCCTTTTTCTATGATGAAAATGTGACCCAGCCCGAAGACATTCAGCTGTACACTGATGATGCCCCCTCCTTCGGTTTCAGCGGTTACTACGGCGGTAGATGATTCGCCTCTGATTGGCCGCCGGTAATGTCCTCACTCTCTCCCTCTTCAGCCCTCTACGAGCTGTACCCCATCGTAGTTGCAGCACTTCTTTGGGGGCATGAGTGGTCCACAAAGGTCATCCTCATCCATTCAGACAACCACACCGCCGTCGACATCATAAATAAAGGCCGCTCGCAATCATTGGATATCATGAAGTTCATACACAGATTGACCCTAATCTCTGCCCAACACCAATTTATCATCCGCGCTGCCCACATTCCTGGCGACAAAAAAACCATTGCTGACTCCCTTTCCCGGTTCTCCTTTCAGAAATTCAAAGCCTTGGCACCAGATTCAGATCCTCATCCAACACCGGTCCCTCCATTTTCAACCACAATCTTCCCCTAAACCCTCAACTTTGCTACCTGGTCACCACATCACAACAAGCAATCCTAAATAGCATAGCCCCCCGCACTCTTTCATCATACTTCTCAGGATGGAGCTGCTTCAAAACCTTCCATACTACTCACAGGCTACCATTTCCATCCATCAACATCATAACAGTAACCAGCTTCATTACTTACACCCATTCGGTTCTCAAAATCAGAACATCCACCATCCAAACATACCTGAGCGGTATAAACTTTTTCATTAAACTACGTTCTGGAGCTCCAGAACATGTTAATTAAAGGCTTAAGAAAAGCAGAACTTCCACTAGCACCAAAACATCTGCCCCTGACTGCAGACCTCCTTGTCCGATGCATCCAAACTCAGGTAATTCATCCCCATCCATCGACTCAATCCTCGAAGCCATGTTCCTCCTTGCTTTTTTTGGTTTTCTACGTTGCTCTGAATTCACCACTTCCTCGTCCAATTACGACCCATCACAGCATACCAGCTTCTCCAACATTTCCATCCACTCATCGAACATCCTCAGATTCAACTTCAAACGAAGCAAAACCGACCAGTTTGGTCTCTCTCATCCTATTTTTCTCTTCTGATTAAACTCTTACCTGAGCCCTTTTGAACCCATCCAAGCTTACATTAACCATAGACTAGCTCACCACGCTTCACCCCAAGATCCACCGAATCCAGACTAGTCACCACGCACTTCTGGTTCCACCACCACCTCCGTCAAGTTCTCTCCAAGTCAGGCATTTCACCTGATCTATACTCTGGTCACTCCTTCCGTGTGAGAGCTGCTTCAACTGCGTCCAGTCAAGGAATCCCGGACCATACAATTAAAATCCTCGGCTGCTGGTCCTCTCAAACATACCACAGTTATATCCATAGCCACCTCCACGATATCCAAATATATCCCCAAGTACTTTGGGGGATAACGAAGCAGCTTTGCTCATTGAGACATGCCCCCACTCTGAGTCTCTATCATCAGGTTCCTAGACGCTCCAGCCTCGACCCAACTCCAACCAGTCATCATTCATCCAGTCTGACCCTCTAATCTCCCCCTTAACCCCTACCATCCTTCTATACACGACATTGAACAACATCTGGCTTCCACCAACCCCCGCCCCACCCCTCTCACCATGATCCTAACATCCTATCGCTATCGACCCTCATCCCATTCTTCCTGAATCTTCTTGCCAATCCAAATAAACCATTTTAAAACCATACACAAATGGCATAGTCTTAGTTAGTGAATATTTATTTGACAGCTTTAGTTACTTTTCAGATGAAGATTTGTTTGCCTATCAGCTTCACCTGGAGGAGGAACATCTGGAGGGTTCACCTCTGCTGGCTGTGATCCCTCACTGTCTTCCCACCCTGAACACATGTTACTGCTGCCAGGAATTGAGCGAGTCTGAAAGAGGGCCTGTCAGTCTAATGATTGTCTCATTTTCTAATTTAAATATTTAAGCGTTTTCACTAAGACGTCTGGAAACAGACTGTTTAATGTGTGTGTGTACTATAATGACAGTGTGGCCTGTTTACAATCTGCTTTGTGTTGTTTTCAGTTTTTGGACTTTTTCTCTAATCTTTGAATTTAACTGAAATATTGGATCATTTGAACATTTATTGAAATGAAAGCATGTGAGAAGTTTAGAGGGAAAAATCACTATTTGGTGGAGCTGTTAACAACTCATAGACATGTGAAATGTGACCCCGACTACACACTGCTTTTTGTAAGACGTCAAAAGCCAAAAAGGTTGGAAACCACTGGTTTCATCTTTAACAATGTGTTGTATTTTAAAAGCTTGTTATATTATCCATTGTGTCAAATCTTCATCTGAAAAGTAACTAAAGCTGTCAAATAAATGTAGTGGAGTAGAAAGTACAATATTTCCCTCTGAAATGTAGTGGAGTGGAAGTATAAAGTTGCATCACATGGAAATACTCAAGTAAAGTACAAGTACTTCAAATTGTTCCTAAGTGCAGTACTTGAGTAAATGTAGTCAGTTATTTTCCACCACTGTGTGACAGTGTGAGGGTTCATGTGTTGTTTGTGTCCTGCTGAAAGCTCAGATATACAGTCAGTCTGTGGATACAACTAGATGGAACTAATACAGACAACAGAGACATCTAGTGGTGAAATGTATTCATTTCAGCAGAGTTCAAGCTGCTTTTAGCTCTTCATCTTGGACACCAGGGGGCAACAGAGAAATAGAAGTGCTTTAGAAAAAACCCAGATATTTAAAACAGTTGAGAGTTTACTGTGTGATGAAACTGTGGAAAATGTCTGGGAACACACATAGATGACAAACAGAGTCTCACACACAATGTTGATTTTATATGTAAGAAAGCTACACTGTAAAAAAAAGTTATTTCACAGAAATTTACTGTATTATTTTACAGGGTTTTTTTCTACATTAAGTGTAAATGCCATAAAAACACATTAAATTATTTTTATTAAAAATATTCACCATAAAATAAAGGCTGTAATCTGTAAATTAATATGATGGAATATTATAGTTTTTTTAACAGGGTTTTTCAATTATTTAATGGTCTTGAATGTTACATTACATTGAATTCTATGTAAAAATACAAATAATACACATCCTATTACTGAATGTAAAATTAAGGCAACTTTCTGTTTTTTTAATCTTTAAATTTAATGTAAAAAAAAGTAAAAAAAGTAAAAAAAAACTTACCGTCAAATAACGGTAAAACACCTTTAGTTATTATACATATCATATCATATATTTTTTTTTGAATACAGATATTTACTGTAGACATTATCTGCATTTTTACAGTCCAACTGTTGTAAAATAAAAACAAAAAAAAAATATTGCTAGAATGCTAAATAAATATATAAATGTGCACAAAAAAAATGAAAAACATTGCAGAAATACCTTAAAATTACCAATTTAAATAATGGCTTGTTTTATACAGTATTCTTTTGTAAATTCATAGAATTATCCAATTTATCCTTAAGACTGCCCCATCAAAGCACAAATTTCTGGATGTAAAACACAAAAAATTATGTAAAATTATATTCAAATTATCTTCCTTTAACACCCATTAATGGTATCTTGAGAGCTTTAGGCTTTAATTGTATGTGATTATCTCATCTATTTACAGTAAATTCCTGGTAAAAATATTGATTTTATACTGTACAAAAAAATAGGATCATGCGAAAATGGCTTACAAAAACATAATTTTAATAATCATTACCTTATATAAACATTATCTGAAAGTAATTACAAGCAACTATCCAATAGATCTACAGACTTTTCCAATTAATGTATGAGATTTACTGTATATGAATAGTATTTGACAGTAATTACAAGCAACTATCCAATATATTCATCTGACACTCTTCTCCAAAGGGATATTTTTTGTAGCTCCCTCAATTTGTTTTGTGCATTGCATTGTGGGAGAATATTATCCATCAATAGCACACACAAAAATAAATCAAAAGTCAATTTTGTCACTTTCCATTATGAACACACAAAACATTTAAATCTGCTGTATACTGAATGAGTGATCCAACTGTGGCGAATGACGAATGAGCAGAATATGCTGAATGAAACTTAATGACTCTTTTGTCCACTCTACTGCTGTGTTTTTTAGATATATATTGTATAGTCTGAATATACATTCATATTTCTATCTCCGGTGGACTGGAAATGTGTTTTACTACTTTAGGGGAGATGTCAATCAAAGACAGTCTATACAGGCCCACACACTGCTAAGTAGAGGGGCCTCTAGGGGCCTTTAAACTGGGAGAAGCAGAAGAATTAAAAAATATATTTTTATGACCCGGCCTAAGAGATAAACTTGCGCAACATGAAAATGACACTCCCTCTCCCCAGCTGCCAAAAAAAAAGCAGCAACAAGGGATTTTACAGCCTTTCAATGTTTATTTCATAGTTGTGGTTTCAGTGTGAGTTAACAGCAAGACAACAAACAAAAGAGAACTAAAGCTAATCAACCTAAAATTACCTATTTAAACATAAAGAAACAAAAATACAAATCACTGACATAACTCCTAACTTAACAGAAACAGAAGGAAAGATAAAAAAGTGCCATCCACCCCTACAGAAACTGCTGTTAAATATATTTACAAAGTTATTTACAATACTGTACACAGTGGGTCAGAGAAGCAGAACAACAACAGCAACAACAATAACAATAGATACATGACTAGCAACAGCAGGAACAGCAGGAGAAGGACCTCCCCACATCAGTGCGGTCAATGGTGTTTCCTGCGGATGAGAAAGCACAAAGAACTCCGGGGAAGAAGTCAAGTTAGTAACATGCATTAATGCTAAATGAATACATACAGATGGAGAGGAGGAGAGAGGAGCTCAGTGCATCAATGGAAGTCCCGCGGCAGTCTAGGCCTATAGGAGCATAACCAAGGGCTGGTCCAAGGTGAGCTTGGTTGGCCCTAACTATAAGCTTTATCAAAAAGGAAAGTTTTAAGGGTGTCTGCCCCCCCGGACCGAATCTGGAAGATGGTTCCACAAGAGAGGAGCCTGATAGTTGAAGGCTCTGCCTCCCATTCTACTTTTGGAGACTGTAGGAACCACCAGTAAGCCTGCATTCTGGGAGCGCAGTTTTCTAGCGGGGTAATAGGGTACTATGAGCCCCTTCAAGCCTTTCGCTATAAAATATTGCTAAAATGTTAAAGAAATGTATAAATCTGCACGAAGAAATTAAAAACATTGAAGAAATACTTTAAAATTACTTAATTTAATTCTGCAGCTGCTGTGAGGGTCGGAGGCAAAGTTGCCATTGTGTGTACATTGAAAAAAATACAGGCAATAACGTTGACACCTGTTGGTGTGCAGGTACTTTTAAGAGCATGATACATATTTTCTGCTTGTGCATTCTCAGGACAAGACGTGCTGAGGCTCATTGCAGAGGATCATAGCCATCGTTGGAGTTCTGAAAGGAAGTGGGTGGCTTTCAATCTGTCCTATGAACTTGAGGCTTTTTTTAGCATGCAGATTCACCTATTTCCATGGCCAAGGAAAGTTCAGTAAATATTTGTCAGAGGTTGGGGACTCAAGTCGCATGACTTGACGCAAATCGCAATTTTGAGGACTCGCGACTTGGTTGACTAACACTTATAAGACTCGACTTGACTTTGACTTGAGGCAGATGACTCGAAAAGACTTGACAGTTTTTATTTAGCTGAATCGCCTGTTTGCATTATTATAGATATTGAGCATGAACAGTTAATGTTTTGAGAAATGAAAAGATGGCTTCCAGTGAAGTGTGTGCAACCCAGGCTTTGAAGACAGTGTCTTGCAAGACCTAGAAAACAATGCAAGACAGGATTGAGATCAAAGCTTGTTGAAAGAATTTTCCCATACCTGCGCTGATTTTCTCTCAAGCTTAATATTACCAGACCGTTTCTGATTCAGACAAGACAGCTTATGAATTGACAGCTTTTCATGACAGAGCTTCACTGTTCTGTTTGCAGTCCCTCACTAGTTCAAAGTCAATGTAACTCAACCACAGCAGAATGGTCTCTTTCTCTTTAATCAACCGTGTGACAAATGCAATCCTTCAAGATCAGGCAAACAAGATGGTATTTTTCCTTGATGATGCTTGATGTTTGAACAATTTCAGTGTTCTAAATGAATGGATGTATTAGTCTACACAATCCACAGCAGAAAAAGTAATCATCAGATAGAATACTATGTTTCGTTGTGCAAGTGCCAAATGCAGGTAGATTTTCCATTTGGGGATTAAATATACCAAAGTAGTCATGTGTTGCAGACAGACACTCAGGCTGTAGTATAACTTGCAGTTTCTTTTATCTGCACACTTTACAACCACAACAAAGCAGTATTTGTAGCTTACAGTCCATCAGCATATTTTTGCTGCTGTTAAAACCCACTAGCTTTGTGCTAACTACTGCAACTGGAGGAAGTTCCTCTTCTTCTACTATTTCTTCTTCAAAACTCTCACCTTATTCAAAGGCACAACCTGGTGGCAGAATAGCAGAAGTCATACAACATATCCACACACATTAATACTGCATAAAATACAAAATTATGAACCCTAGATCCTGGAAAACATGTTAGATCAGATTATTTATTTTTGTTCAAATAGTTAATTAATGTGAAGTTAATTTATAAAGTTAATCAACCTGCATGATGTTCTTTAGTTTTATGTTGACATTCCAAATTAGTAGTTGATTTAATCCCGCCCCCCCCCCCCCCCCCCCCCCCAAAAAAAAACAACAAAAACAAGGTATGAGGTATGAACTGAACCATAAATAGTTGTATTTATGAATCCTAACCATAGCCATCCCTAGTTGTAGAGACTAACTAACATGTGCAGTTCTCTCATGACATGGCTTGCCATTGTAACCTTTTCGTGTTTTAAGTGCTTCTTTCATGGTGACTGACTTGAGACTTAATTGACGTTTAGCATTGACTTGACTTGGCTTACTTGAGTCTAAGTCTCAGTGAGAGTCACAGTGACTTAAGACTTGCTTGAGCCTTTAAGGTTAAGACTTGAGACTTGCTTGTGACTTGCACATGTGTAACTTACTCCCACTTCTGATATTTGTGAACATGAACTACTTTCTCCCAAAGCCACAAACCAGAGATGTAAGACTCAAATTTGTGATGCCATCCGGAATAAAGCCTGGAGCTGCTTCATATACAATGAATGTGAAACTAATTTTGTGGTAATTTCTTAATACCCAAATAAGCTTTACTCTATAGTAAACTTTCATATCTGAAACATAAAATGCACCTGTATGCTAGGCTTGGGCAATGTCTACAGAATTACTTTGCAAAGCATGCAGTAAAAGGTAATTTTATGATATATTCTGGTTATTAAACATCTTGAAATTTCATACATCTCAAATGGGGATCTGTGTTGAATGGATTGCACAATATTGTAAAATGTCAGTTGAATAATGTATATATTTATTCAGTGTCAAAGTCGATATGAAGGAGATATTGGAGAGCTGCTTGTAATTACTGTTAAATAATGTTTATATAAAGTTAACCTCATACATTAATGGGGAAATGTATGTAGATACATTTGATAGTTGCTTTTAAATACTATCAAATAATGTTTATATAAAATAAACCCCATATATTTATGGGAAAAGCCTGTAAATATATTGGAGAGTTGCTTGTAATTACTGTCAAGTAATGTTTATATAAAGTAATGATTTTTAATATTATGTTTTTGTAAACTATTATCACATGATCTTATTTTTTTGTACAGTATAAAACCAACATTTACCAGGGATCTACTGTATACGGATTGGATAATCACATAAAATAAAAACTTAAAGCTCTTAACATACCATTAATGGGTGTTAAAGGAGGGTAATTTGAATGTAATTTTACATAATTTCTCTGTGTTTTACATCCAGAAATCTGTACTTTGATGGGGAGTTCTTGTGGATGGATTGGATAATCCTATGAATTTACCAAAGATTACTGTATGAAAACAGGAGTCTTCATTTAAATTAGGTAATTTTAAGGTAGTTCTGCAATCTTTTTCATTTTTTGTGCAGATTTATGCATTTGTTTAACATTCTAGCAATGTTTTATGATGAGATTTTCTTTTTATTTTATATTGGTTGGACTGTAAAAATGTAGACAAAGTAAATATCCATACTTTTAAAATAAATCTCTGTAGAATAACTAAAGGTTTTTTACTGTTACTTGACAGTGAGTGTTTGGCAACTTTTGCTGCCAGACTTTTAACTGTTTTTGTACAATTTTTGTTTTTTCAGTGCAGATTGTGAAGGATGGGGATATGGTACCCTTTAACGAGTTGAAAAATCTGTTCAGTCCACCAGCAGACAGCAGTGTCACTCCTGAATCCTACAGGTTGTTGTTACTTAAATCCAGCTTTCTCAGACTAGAGGACTGGGAGCTGAGAACTGAGGACAGAGCTGTACAACTTCTCTCTGAGAGATTACACAAACCCAGCCTGAAGACACAATAATGAACAAGCACACAAATAACATTTTTGTTAAAGCAAGTCTAAATTTTGATGATATACAATCTTATCCAAGCACTGGTTTCAACAACAACAACAAGAGATACAACGGCTGGAGAAGGAGATCCCCATGACTAACGGCCACACCTTGGTCTCTGGGGTTTCCTGCGGATGAGAAAGCACAAAGAACTCCAGGGAAGAAACCAAGTTAGTAACATACAGTAATGGTATATGAATACATACAGATGGAGAGGAGGAGAGAGGAGCTCAGTGCATCATGGGAAGTTTCCCGGCAGTCTAGGCCTGTAGCAGCATAACTAAGGGCTGGTCCAAGGCGAGTTTGGTTGGCCCTATACTAATACTATAAGCTTTATCAAAAAGGAAAGTTTTAAGACTACTCTTCAATGAAGAGAGAGTGTAGATAGAAACTTAGCGTACCCTTGCCGCAGCTTCACTTACTATGTAGCCATGTGTGGTGGTGTCTAATGTGATGCACACTGTAAAAAAATAATAATTGTAAAAACATGGTAAAAAGTCTGGCAGCAAAAGTTGCCATACACTTACCGTCAAATAACAGTAAAAAACTTTTTGTTATTCTACAGAGATTTATTTTAAAAATACGGATAATTACTTTGGACATTATCTGCATTTTTACAGTCCAACCATTGTAAAATAAAAATAAAATCTCATTTTAAAACATCGTTAGAATGTTAAACAAGTGTATAAATCTGCATAAAAAATGAAAAAGATTGCAGAAATACCTTAAAATGACCTAATTTAAATGAAGACTCCTGTTTTCCAATCCATCCACAAGAACTCCCCATCAAAGTACAGATTTCTGGATGTAAAACACAGAAAAAATATGTAAAATTACATTCAAATTACCCTCCTTTAACACCCATTAATGGTATCTTGAGAGCTTTAAGCTTTCATTTTATGTGATTATCCAATCGATTTACAGTAGATCCCTGGTAAATGTTGGTTTTATACTGTACAAAAAAATAAGATCATGTGATAATAGTTTACAAAAACATAATTTTAATAATCATTTCTTCATATAAACATTATTTGACAGTAATTACAAGCAACTCTCCAATATATTTATAGGCTTTTCCTATAAATGTATGGGGTATACATTACATAAAAACTTTTTGACAGTAAATAAAATCAACTCTCCAATATATTTACAGGCTTTTCCCATTAATGTATTAGGTTTAATTTATATAAACGTTATTTGATAGTATTTAAAAGCAACAATCCAATATATCTACATACGTTTCCCCATTAACTACTCTGTCTGTTTCCATTTTCTTTTTATCTGTCCACCAACTTTTACACCTCGGGAATCACTTTTTAAAGGATACTTTGACTTAATTTTTTTTAATGGTGACAGTGTAAGGACACTTTTGAAGAGGAGGAACAGAGATAGAAGTGTTGAGTGAACTGCAGTGTTAACAACACTAAAACAACAGTTGCAGGGCCAAATACAAAGACAAGATCTTCCTAACAACAAGTGATTCTTCTCCAAGCTGTGTCCTGATTGGTTGGTGTGACATTTCCTGTTTCTGTCAACCTAAACATGGACAAACACAGACTGCACTCTCTGCTTCTGCTCTTACTTCTTCGACACACAGGTAATACAATCTACTGATCACAGTAGTGTTATAATATGTTGACACAGATTATTAATCTTTTTATTTGTTTCCTTTATTAATCTGTTCATTTACTTTAATAATTTATTATCATGGATTATTAACCCATTAATCTGTTCACTCTGTTTATAAATCTGTTTGTGTGCTTTATCACTGTCTGTTTATTCACTTTATTTATCTCTTAGATTGTTTGACATATTGACATTATCAGTTCAATTTTCTATGTGAAGAAATTAATAATAGAACTTTGAAGTCGTGCATTTTTCGTTTGTCGGATCAATGTATAATTAAGATTTTGGGGTCGTTTTTTCTAATTTTCTATTTTTGGAATGTTTGATTGAAAAATGGAAAAACAGCTGCTCGAGGATGAAACTGTTGAGTCTCTCAGGTTTTCCCACTAAATACAGTTTGGCAGAGATGCCAACTCAGGAGGAATTTACAGTATATAGCTTCAGAGCCATATATTGTGATTTATACTATATATTTTGATATTTTCCACATGAATGGTGCATTACTCAAGTCAGTAGAACAAGTATTACAGTTAAGAGGTATTGCCTCACATTCACTCCAGTTTATTTTGTATCCGGAAAAGGTACTGAATGTATTGATAAGCCGTAGCACTGATGGAATAGACTGCATAGGTTTACTTTATGTTAATAAAATGTCATCAGTGTATAAACTAGATTTAAAATCATAACCTCCTATTTCAATGCCCTGTTCATATGGCACATGCCAGAGGTTCCAAAGCTAAGACTTGACAAAATACCATCAGTTTTCACAGACGACTTGGCGCCATTATATAGTGATTTGATCCATTTAAAAATATTTGGACCTGTCGTGTCTAATCTTTGGGTCTCAGTTGGAAAAAGTTTCAAATTAACTCAAGGGCAAAACTCTCTTTTTTTTTATGATTAACATTTTATTGAAATTTCAGATGGTGCACAATACAAGCATATATGTCGATAAGGATGGTTAGACATCCAGCAGCATCAATGTTTATACTAGTTTGGAAAGTGTGAGGATATCCGCGGTACATATTGTCCACTATCAAAGAAAGAAAAAGACAGACCAAGGAGGCAAAGAGGCAAACCGCCAAACCAACAGAAACAGAACTGAGAAAACAAAAACAAACAAAAAAAACCCCACATGAAACAAAACTATATCATAACACGTTGCATACTCAGTGATACTGGGCACAGCGTTGATAATGAAGGGGCACTAATATGAACCCCCACCATAGATGAACAAAACTTCTCTTTGATGTTCAAAAAAGGAAGAATCATCAGGAGACAGAGTTCTGAGCAGCAAAATGTACTTTAATGCCGGCAATAAAGGAGAGCAATACAGTGTACACAAGGTTCACCAGGATGCTCTGAGTTTCTAGACTCAGGGCGTTGTCTTTTATACCCTTGGGTCTGCATAGGTCACACCTTTTGTCTGACCTCTTTGTACTGGCCAATTACACCATTATAATTTCCTTACATCACCTGTTGTTGGCCCAAAATCTCTAAAATAGGTTTTGGCCAGGCATAACCAGTTCTATCCAGTTATGCTCTTTTATTTTTTGTAACTGTTAAGGGTCACTTTACACCATTATTGGCTCTATTTTTTTTTTACAACTTATTCTTGCCATTTTACACCCTTATTTCTTGAAGTTTAACACAAACACACCCACAAGGTTATCCAGTGCACTAAGTGAGATTCTTTTTAACATATTTCTGTTGATTCTTCTAAAGATAATTCAACACACTACTACTTATTGCTTATGATACTTGTAATAATCATTCTGCGCCATTTAGTTTCGTTTCCTTCTAGCACATCATGAGTTTTTATGGAATTACACCACAGACCAAAGCCAAATATAGACAGCGCAAATCATATCTCATATTACTGGATGATAAATGTTTCTGAACAAATCCAGACTGGTCTAGATGGATCAGAGAAGGAACAAACTTGGATAACCTTAAAGCCAATTATTTTTATGTAAATCTTATAATCATTATTGAGGATGCTAATAGGATGCCAACTATTAATTTCCAAGAGAATATTACCAAAATGCATGGCTACAGGCATTTTTCTGGTGTTCTACTATGTCATGATATACTTTACAGAGACTCACCAGAGGGTTTTCCTGGGGGAAAAGCAGTGACTTTGCTATTTTTTCTGTTTTCTCATATAGAATAAGGCTTTCTCAAATCTGACACAGTGTTTTTAACAGTCCATGGATATCTATCTTTGATAAGCAGGTTGTTGTTTGATGTGTGTAAATATGGCGGTTTTTAAGATAGACATGATCTAATGTTTAAATCTTTTTTGGATAAATAAAATTAATATTTCACAAACTGGTAAGTGTGTTTTAAACAGAATTAAGGCTTTTACTATGATGTTTGGCACCTATAACTTTTTACTTAAGTTTATTTTAAGTGCACATCACCCAAAGAGTATGTGCACACTTTATAAGTTAATAAAAACACCCAAAACAAACAAAAAAAATAAAAAACATGACTTCAGATGTAAATGTACACACATACATTCTTATTTTTAGGTAATTTGACACTAATGAAAACATTCTCATGAATGTTATATTCAATTACTGCCAATAGATCCTAAATCCTGCACAGTGGTCCTTTAAGTTTCTCTTAACTTTCTCCTTAATCTCTGAATTGGAAGTTAATTTTAGTGTCGTACATATTGTGAATTGCTGAACTTTAGGAACTTGAAACCTTTCTTAAATATTTGTTTCTATATACTCCCATTTATCAACTACAGAGGTGACTGCAGATGGAAAATACTTCCACATTCTGAAGACGTGTCAGTTCATCGAGGAGGGCTCGCAGTTTGATGTGCAGTATCAGATTCGGTACCAGTACAATGGCCGCCTGCAGGCGCTGTACAACAGCTCTACAGAGAAGGTGGTTGGATTCACAGAGTACGGAAACATGTTTGCAGATGAAGTTAATAAAGATCCTCAATACCTGAAGGTCAGGAGAAATGACCTGAACTACTACTGCAAAATCTACGCTGCTCTGATATACAAAGACATACAAGGGAAAGCAGGTAATCAAGTAAATAACATCATATATAAACTCAAAGAAATGCTGTAACCTCTCACATCCTGGCTGCAGTGATGCATGACGTACCATTTTTCTCTCTACTATCACAAACAAGAACTTTTCAAATCAGACATTTTATTTGCAGGTGATGCTGCAATAAATCAAGTAAACATGTGGTATGTCACAGATGATTGATACTCCTGATTTGTCCCTTTTTTAATTATTATTATTTATTTTAACAATTTTATTAAATCAATCAATAACTTTATTTATATAACGCCTTTCATGCAAAACTGTAATACAAGGTGTTTAACAATACAATGAAAATACAACAATACAGTGACAATAAACGGTGATATAAAGAAATGATAATATAGGAAATAAGAGACATGGTAGAACAGAGAGACCAGCGTAGCACAGTAGAAGAGGGTTGATTAAAATAAAATGGATTAAGAGACAAACGGTTGCACTTTAGCAATATTTCTAAGGTAATAAAAGGCAGTTTTAGTGAGATTACTGATGTGAGACTCAAAATTCAAATCAGAGTCTAGAAGCACACCAAGATTTTTTGCGAGGGGCTTGGTGTTCTGTGCCAGGGACTTTAAGTTAGTGCACAGTATCTCTCTATGAACCTTTGCTCTGTTAATTAAAACCTCTGTCTTTGTTCAATTCCAAGAAATTATGTGACATCCACAAGTTGATATGATCAATGCACTGAACCAGTTTATCAACAGGGCTGATGTCATTGGGTGATATAGAAATGTACAGCTGTGTATCATCAGCATAGCTGAAAATTGATCCCAAGTTCTCTGATGATATTTCCCAGTGGCACCATATAGAGACTGAACAACACAGGCCCCAGAATGGAGCCTTGAGGAACCCCACATGTTATGCTAGTGTTAGCTGAAGAGTGGTCACCGAGCGAGACAAAATAGGCTCTGCCAGACAGATGAGTCTAAAAACAAAGTAAAACTGAGCCAGAGAGTCCAACACACTTCTGTAGTCTGTTAATAAGGATGTCATGATTGACTGTATCAAAAGCAGTGCTTAGGTCTAAAAGCACTATTATTGAAAGGTTCATGTTATCCATGTTCATTCTCAGGTAATTTACAACTTTAACTAGCACTGTCTAAGTGCTGTGGAGAGGATGAAAGCCAGACTGAAATTTCTCAGATATACAGCTGAAATTTGAGTAATTGTTTAGCAGTTAAAATAGTAATTAATTAAATAGTAAAAGGATCCAGGTTATTTGGGAGAAAAGTTTTGCTTCCACAATAGCAATTTTCAATGCCAGGGGGAAAATACCAGGAGTGATTTACAATCGCTAGCCCTCCATCCTCTTGACAATTAAACACAGTCTTAAAAAAGCTGGAGGTGATAGGGTCAAGTGAGCAGGTGGAGGGTCTTGGTTGCATTACTTTGTTCCTGAGCATTTCTTTATCAACATCACTTAGTTGTCTGTCTGTCTGTATGTATGTCCTTCACATATCTTGAGAATCGTTCATCCGATCTACTTCACACTTGGTGGGTGCATTGCGACATGTTCAATGTTAATAAACTTGGAATAAACAAGCGATCAACGAGCCGCTCAGCTCTGCAGCAGTGGGGCTTCTGGGCTCTGTGACTGATCAGACCTGTACAACCCTGCCATGAGCGATACAAGGGGACGACATCTCTTTTCATTCGATAATGTTAAAAGTTAGGCTTTGTTGTGGGTTTCCTGATTCATTTTATAAAAGACAAGAGAAAGAGAGAGAGAGAGAGGGCGAGTGACAGAGAGACAGTGCTGGAAAGCTTTCTCTGAGAGGGAGAAATCCCGTTAATGACAGAAATAATAAAAAAAAATTCTGCTTGTTTCACAGCGGTTACGTTCTAAAGCATAAACAACATTCAAGAGGTGATTTATTGGGGAGACAGATGCTCTTTTGGTTCAATTTGGACAGGCGGCATGTTTAATATTAATAAACTTTGAATAAACAAGCAAACAACGAGCTGCTCAGCTCCGTGTCTGAGTGCAGCGGGGCCTGTTTGATATAAACACCATCACATCACAGTGGGGTGGAGTTTCCGGGCTCTGACTTGCTGAGTTCAGTTAAACTGCCTGAGAGGGAAGAGTGAGCATACACAGGAGTTTTAGTAAAACAACTGCTTTACGTGTGTATCATCTGTCAGTCGTGTAGCTGATAATAGTATTTTCATCTCCTGAAGTGCCTCCTGTCACCAGGCTGAAGTCAGTGAAGTCCGGTAGCAGCGGAGACTCTGAGGTTTTGGTCTGCAGTGCCTACAACTTCTACCCACAGCAGATCAAACTGTCCTGGCTGAGAGATGGCGTCGTCATACCAGACACCCCAAGCATGGTGACCACAGAGATGCCTGGCGGTGCCTGGCGCTACCAGGTCCACTCCCATCTGGAACGCTCCCCGGACACAGGGCAAGACATCCGCTGCATGGTGGAGCACGTCGGGCTGCAGGAGCCTCAGCTGCTGCAACTGGGTAGGTGTGGCTGTCAAGGGAAAAAAGGGGACACTTGTAGAGTTTTCTATTAGGGGTGTGCCCAAATACAAATACCTTATTCGGCAAAGCACAAATAGTGGGGTATTTACGAATATTTGTTTCATACAAATATTTTAAAAATTATTTGTTTTCGGGAAAAAGAAACAAAAAAACATGTCAAATACCAACGCGCAGGTCGGTTACATCACTATCTCAGTGTCTCTCCTCTGCTCCGCTGGTACGTCTGTCAGCAGGTCTCAACGAGGGATAGCTCCATCTCAGCAGCATTAATATCAAAAAGCTGCTGCCAACAAAATCTGACGCAACTTTGCTTCCTCACTCTTATCTCTCTGTGTGTTACAGACCAGTCTGAGCTGGAGTCCCAGGTGTCCTGGCCACTGGGTGGATCCTTTCTGGGAGTCGGAGTGACTGTTCTGCTCTGTGCGACAGGATTCTGCTGGTGGAAGACACACTGAGCTGAGAGCACCAGACAGAATATACTAGTCCTGGAAACAGATATTTCTCTAGAAACTGCTGTAGATGTTTCACATTTAAAACTAAAGCAACAGACTGGTTTATATGTTCATTAGCCAGACGTATCTCCACAGCGCTGTGCCAGTGCTGGAGAAAGGTCTGGCTGCACCCACTTTCAATTCTGCTATAGGGGAAGAAACACTCTGGCTTGTTTGTATTTCTTTAAGCCAATCACAACCGTCCTGGGTGGCACTAAGCTCAGGATGCAGCGATGGTGGTGCCCTCGCAAAATAGTGACACGGGGAACTTTTTTGAGCCCTGGCATTAAAATGGCTAAATCCCTGCAAATGAAAAGGCCACATAAAACAGTAAAAGATGTATGTCGACTATGTTATAAGACTTTTACTGATAAACAAAGACAACCATAACTCTCTATTTTCAGTGTGTAGGTTGTTGTTGTTGTTGTTGTTTCATGTAACGTTGGACATTTTGAAAACAGTAACACACAGATATCAGAAGGGGAGAATGCCGCCTGAAATAAATCGTCAATGGCAGGCTTATACCCGCAGTCTACATCCAGACAGTCAGGCTACATGTTCATTAGACTTTTACAAGAATAAACTGTTTATGTGTTCAGTAAACTCACTCCTTTATGTCTGAAGTGTCTGAATTGAACAAACAGTCAAATGTTCAGTGATCTAGTCTGTAACTTCACATATACTTCAAATAAATATTTCCAGCATCAATAAAAGTCAGATGTAGAGTGTGTTTGTGAGCAGCTGCTGGGTGTAAAGTCTTGTGTCAAACAGCTGTTGGTGTAGAGAAATGATGGGACAGGTGGGGAACTTAGTGGAGGATCCAGAGGAACAAATACAGAGCAGCTTCCATCAGAAACATCACATGACATCACTGAAGTGATGAAGAACCAAATGACAGATGGAGTTGACTTGTATTGGAGCTAAAAGCAGCTTGAACTCTGCTGAAATGAACACGTTCCACCACTAGATGTCTCTGTTGTCTGTATTAGTTCCATCTAGTTGTATCCACAGACTGACTGTATATCTGAGCTTTCAGCAGGACACAAACTACACATGAACCCTCACACTGTCACATGATGTTACTGTTTGTTGAGTGTTTGCTTTGGATGTTCTTGGCTGAAGGAGAGGAAGGAGAGAACGTCACTGTTTGAGAAGGTTTCGGTTGGTTTTCTCTTCACACTCTGCTGGTTAAGATGTTACCTTCAGTCTGCTTAACACACACTTTAAAGTCAAACTAACTGGTTTCAACAGAGCGTTTGTTGGATGATTGAAACCCTGGTGTGACTCATTATCTGCTGCACGCTCACAATAAATGAGAAGCTGAGCAGAAAGATGAAGTTATCTGATTAATGAGAGTCAGCAACTCCAGTCTGAGGTCGTGCCACTCCGCCAGAAAATGGTTGATTGCTCACTTCACGTTCGACCAGTAAATCTACTGTCAACATGAATACATGAAACATCCCTCTTTGCCTCTTTCATTAACAGTTGCTGGCAGCTAACCTTCTTCCTGTGTTCTCGCTTGAAAGGAAATTTACCAACTCATCCTCTGATTCAGACCAGAACAAATTAAATACACTTACCGGCCACTTCATTCGGTACATCTGTACAATCTAACACAATCCAACACAACAGCTCTGCTATAAATTCTACGTTTATGTTTATTATTGAGGTCGTAGTGTGTGGTGGTGTACATTGTGTGGTGTACATCTGAAGTGCATTACGTTGAAAAGTGTTCCTTATATTTTGCCCCCCTCATGTATGTTAAATGAACGGGCAAAATATTAGGAATTCAATGTAATGCGCTCCAGTACACCACCACCACCCACTACGACCTCAATAATAAACATAAAGTAGAATTATCACCTTTCTGACAATGTGAACAAAAACTGAAAATATATAAGCTTCATAAACATAGAATTCATGGCAGAGCTGTTATATATCAAACTGTCAATTTGGACATTATGTATTTTAATCCCACTATTTTGCCTTTTTAATCTTGTTATCGCTCCAGAGGTCCAGATTAAATTAAGCCAGAAGTCAGTAAAGTGCTTTTATGTATTCAATAATATTTGCACTTGTCTCTGGTCCTTCCTGTTTACTCTTACAGTATTTACTCTGTATGTGAATTGGATAAACCGAGGGTATAAGCGTCATAAAAGTAGAATTTATGGCAGAGCCATTTATTGGATTGTGTTAGACTGTACAGATGTACCTAATGAAGTGACCAGTGAGTGTATATAGTTGGCCTGATTAATCAAAATTAATATAATATTATTAATCTGTCAATTTGGACATTATGTATTTAAATCCCACTATCTTGTCTTTTTAATCATATTATCGCTGCAGAGGTCCAGATTAAATTAACCCTCATGGCAGCCAGAAGTCAGTAAAGTGCTTTTATGTATTCAATCATATTTGCACTTGTCTCTGGTCCTTCCTGTTTATTGGATAAACTGAGGGTTTAATTTTACGACTGACACGTCAGCAGAGGAGGAGCTCTGAGGAGAAATGTGAGAGGATAAATCTGAACACACAGACATGAAACACATCATTATCATTATCTCTGATGTCCATCTTTAATCCAAGCAGGTTTTCTGTTAGCAAACTGAGAGACGACAGAAGTACAAACCTGTAATTAAGTAAAATGTATTAATTGTAAAATAATGCAGACACGTAGCGCCAGTGTTTGTTCAGATTTTTATTTCAGTTTCTTTATTTCGGGAAGATTATCAATCATGAAACATTACAATTTATCAAAGCAAGTTTCTTCTTGTGATCTAAAAACCCTCCAGAATACCCACAATTCTCTCTGCTCTGGTTCTCACATCACAGATTAGTTTTGATTTCAAACCCTGATTCAGTTTCACACGTTTCTGTTTCCAGGTCAATTATGGAGGCAAATGGATTCTTTTTTTTTATGTCCAAAGAATGCAAAATAACTCTATACAAATAGTGTTTGGATATTTCTTCTTTTTCCTGGTATAAAAATAAGTTCTAAGTGCTTCACACACTTTAATACTGTCTCTGCTTCGGCATGTTCACAGCTCGGGTGTCGGCGTCTGTCATCAGTCATAAAAACTCCAGAAACATTTAAAGAAACAAATATAAGAATCAAGTCGGACTGAAACGATCTGATCTGTGCTGCTGCTGTTTGTTGCTCCTCATCATCAGAAAAAACAGACGATGTCACATTGACACAACTCATACTCATCGTCACCACCAGCAGGTGCAGATAATAAGATGTTTATCTCACCGAAAGGTCAATCATGACTTCCACGTGAGTCGATCAACAGAAAATAATCTGCAACTACAATAAGCAATAATCGATTAATCATTAGGTCCTTTTTTTTAAGCAAAAAAGCAGAATATTTGATGCTTTCAGGTTCTCAAATTTGAGAATTTGCTTCTTTTCCTCATCTTACATTGTAGTAAATTAAATATCTTTGTGTTTTGGACTGGTGTTTGGACAAAATAAGACAATCAATTAATCAAAATATTAATCAAGACAGAAAATAATGGTCTACAACCCAAATTTCCAATGTTGTCATTTTGACGTCACTCGTATATCAAATGTTAAAATAACAGAGGACGGTTTTAACAAGTTCCGATTTTTTTTCTTTGTCAAATCCACAACTAAATTTCTGTATTTTATTCATACCAACATTAAGAAGCATGAACGTAAATGCTCTTTTCTATTATGGAGCTTTAGTTGTTGATGTTATTCTGCAATAATCAGTGTGGAGCTGGAAAAGAAAAAGACAACATGACAACATGTCCTCATACAATACAAACAAGATGAGGATCAACTGGTTAAATACTAGTGGTCAAAACCTGCACAGGGTACCTTTAACCTTTAAGCATTAAAGGGAACATTAGTGTAGCTGAAGACGCCAGAGACGAGGCTAATTGTAGGATCTTTTGTTTTGTGAACAGAAAAAAGAGAAGCAGGACCAACAACACACGATGTGAACATGAAAAAATACTGAAACACAAAAAAGAAAAATCAACTAAGGGAAACTGGCACACAGGTCGTCAAAATAAAACCTTTCAAAATGCTGACCGGGCACTTTCTAGATCTAAAAAACTTCATATTCACAGTTTGTAGAACTAAAAAAATCCAGATTCTCTCCGATCATCTTTTTCTGATGTATTATGACGTTAAAATATTGATTCCTCATAAACAATTTACACATATTTTTCATGCTCAGGAAAACCTGCTTCTCCAACTTTGACAGACTTTCAAAAGAACTACAAATCCCAGATGTCTTAGAGATAATAATAACGCAGCGTTATGAACAAAATCATTAAATTTAACTAGATTTAGTTTCTGAATATTGTAAACATAATACTAAAGACATGCAAACAAACTAAAAACTGTTAAAAAAAAAACATATTAACTGATCAAAAAATGGATTCAAACCAAACCAACTACTTAATCAATCACAAAACAATCACAGATATGTAGCAGAAACAGATCATCTAAAGAAAAGGTGAGTGATGTGACAGGTGAGGATTTTGTTTCAGGGCGACTGACGAGTCTGAAACGTTTTCCAGCAGCGGTTATTAAAAATGTTTCTGTGACTTAGATGAACCCCGGTGTTGTGGAAAGTTTTATCACTTTTTTGACTTCCTGTAAAAACTGTAGTGAGTTGGAGAGCAGTCACCATGTGACCAGCAGCATAAAGGAGCATTCACACTATTCTGCTTCTGTGTTTTTTTTTTTTTTTGAGAAATAATCATTAAAATTGAATATTGGAACCAGTTTTGCAGCGGAAACGCGTCCACTTCAGATTGAAAACTTTCCTCTTTACTTTACAGGATAGTCAGAATGCTCTTTAGCTACGAGTGTTTTTTTTTTCCTTTTTGGAAACCGCTGTTCTTAAAAAACGCCATATCCATCGCTGTGGCGTGTCGTCACGGCAAACGCAGGGTAGCCCTCGTAGGTGGTGTAGGTGGTCAGGTCCTGACCCAGAGATACGGCCTGCTTCAGCTGGGAGGCGACCGCTGACGACGCCGGGCTCGCCAGAGCGAAACCTGAGAGAAACAAAACACTTTAACTTAAAAGTCTTTATCCTCTTGTAAAAACTGCAGGGAGCTGGAGAGCGGCGGCATAAAGGAGCATTCACACTATTCGGCTTCTGTTTTTGTAGAAATAATGATAAACTTTTTAAAATGACTGAGTCTGCTTTTGACCTCCAGACCTCTGTTTGATTTAAAGCTTCTTCTAAACTACAAAAAAGTAAAATGTGTACATTTCACACCTATCCAGGCTCTAAATGGAGGTCTAACTGACACAGTACAGCATTATGAATACTCAGTAATCTGGTTAGTGAACCACCAGGACCAGATTCCTGATGCCTAATGACTTGTGGGGTTCCTCAGGGATCCATTCTTGGTCCTTTATATTTTCAATTTATTTTCAAATTATGTGCTGGTTTCTTAAAAACAGCTGAAATGTCACAAAAATGATTCATATGATTTGTTTTGTCATTACTAACAAAGTAAAGCAACTTAATAGATTGATTTCAGTTCATTACTGTGAAAACACTGCAGGAAGTCTGAATTTCTGCAGAGTCAGCATCGCCAATAAACATCACAAACTAGTTTGAAAATTCCTCATGACTTTATTATGAAATGACAATAATGTTACTTTGACATTATAAAAGACTAAACATTGAATGTGATGGATTATCTCTCTCCAAGTTTATTTTGATAGAAATGAACTGAAACCAATGGCTGGCTGGAAGGAAGGAAATCGATCTAAAAATGAATGGATGATTTAGAAAATGATCAGCAGGAATAGTAATTAATACTAAAATGTTAAAACATTAAAAATCCACTGGTGTGGTGCTTTAAAGTGTCTTTATAAGTGGAGGTAACTTTTTGTTTCTTTCAGCATGCAGTGTGAGCGTCAGGTGAGAGTCTGTTAGTGCTTTGTGGAGTGAAGAGTTAGTTGACTTCGGGTACGGACCTTCACATACCTGGGAAGGCTACCGAAGCCACAGCGGCAGCAGTAGCGCAGCCGGCGTCAGCGGGGACCTCTGTCTGCATACCGAGAGTCTGCAGGGTGTGCTCGGCCGCGTGGACTTTAGCCTCTTCTACAGCCGCACACAGCTTAGCAGGGGTGAAGGGATGGCTGCAGAGACAGAGGGAGGATGATAGGTTCAATTTATATTGGTTTTGTTTTGTGTGTTTAAAGTTAAATTAGAGCTAACAGGCCACAGTAAGGGCTAGCAGTGGCAAACACACAGAAAATAAATTAAACTGCTCAATCTCCACTGTATTATATTACATACAAACTACAGGCTTCTTATCATTAGCGGTTATACTAGAAGCATTAGTAGCTGTAGTAGTAATTCTATAGTAGGAGGAGTAGTGGCAGTAGCAGGAGGGGGAGTAGAAAAGGGAGCAGTAGTAGTAGTAATAGCAGTAATAAAAGTAGTGGCAGTACTAGTAGTAGTGTCAATAGTATTCTTACACGTTGGGGTACTGAGTAGCCAGAGCCGGTATGGTGATCTTGTAGAGGAAGAGTTGTCTCTGGTCCGGACCGATGGCAGAGTGGAGCTGATAGACCGGATGACCCCAGTTATTCTTCTGACACAACTCATCCAGAACCTGACAGACAGTTAGATTCATGTTCAATCTCTCAGGTTCATCATTTCTGTCAGTTTGGCTTCCGTTTTCTGTCATTTCAGGATTTTATGGTGACACACGTTAAAGGATAAGTCTGGTTTATTGCAATATAGGTCTTATTTTGGTAATGACTGCACTAAAAACAAGTCTGATGGGTCATGAAACACGAACAAACAGATGATGTTTCAATCATCCATCAATTTTCTGCTGCTGATCCAGGTCAGGGTTCTCCACAGCCAGGTTTTCCACCTCTTCCTGGGCGATCCGGAGACATTCCCAGGCCAGATGTCAGGAATACCTCCACAGGGAGGCGCCCTGATCAAATGCTGAACCACCTCAACTGGTTCCTTTCAACATGAAGAAGCAGTGATTCGGAAAAGCACAAATAGTGGGTTTTTAAGAATAATTATGTCATACAAATATTTTAAAAATTAAATGTTTTTGGGAAGAAAAAAAAAAAACAGCACGCAGGTCAGGACTCGTCTCCTGGTGTCTCCGTCTCTCTCCTCTGCTCCGCTCTGTCTGTCTCTGTGTCATGGATGGTTGTCGTGGAAATTTTTGCATCGTTAGTCAAAACACAGTTTGTTGAAGCAGTTGTAGACATTGTACAATACATTACACAATCAGTAACAATTATACAAATGTCATGTATATTTGCAGAGAGAAACTCTCTTTGTGGCTCCATGGCACACGACCAAGTGGCCCCTTTTCTCTGGGATTAACACATTGAAGCCAAATACAAAAAAAAACAATTATCTTGTATTTTTGGAGAGACAGAATGTTGCTGAACAGGCCCTTTCTCTAAAGATTGTGAACACAAACCCGACAGCTTTATATATTTCTCCAGAAGTGAGGTTAAAAAAAGTCAGGTCCCTAAAATGACACTTCCACAAACTGTTACGCCTTCTTACAAACAGGTATAGTCATAGGAATGATCTCAGAGGGACCTAATGGTCTGTCAATAACTTCAAATGAGGACATCCTTCAAATGTGGCTCCTCTAGGTACCTCATGATCCACACAGTTTTCTTAAGTTGAAGAAAGAGTTCAACTAGCCTAGGAGTAGGATTTCTTCACAAACACGTATACCACAATGACACAGTATGTAGAGCAGGCACTGAATGGCAGACAGTAACTTGTAAAAGATATAAAAGATTTATAAAATGATAATCTATATTTCATAAGGTCTGTGTGTCTGGCAGGGCTGAGCTTTGGCTGAATGGTCAGCGCAGTCGTCCGTGGTCTGGGAGACCGGGGTTTGAGAGCCAGTGAGGGAGCCCTCCTTTGAAAAATTGTTTATTAAAGAACACATTATTTTGCTGCCTCAACAAATACAGATACAAATACAAATACTGGGCCCTCTGCACATCCCTACTCTGAGCTCCTTCTAGATATCTGAGCCCATCGTCCTGTCTTAAAGGACGTTTTCACACCTGAGTAGTTTAATTTGGTTGAATGGTTGGTTTTCCTGCTCTGTACGATTCATTTGGGGAATGATCTGAAAACAGCAACCCTACCCGGACCGAAACAACCACACAGAGACCGTTTAGAGGGAGTGGTTTGGTCCGGTCCCCCTAGGAACTGAATACTTCCCAACCAGAAGGGAGCAGTCCACCATTTTCTGGCAGAGTAGCTTGGTCTCAGAGTTGGAGAGGTGCTGACTCTCAAGCAGCAGGAGCATGTCATCCACAAAAAGCAGAAACATATGCAATCCTGAGGCCACCATACAAGGAAAAACCCTAGTGGAGTCCAACATACACTGAGAACAAGGAGCAAAAGGCTTGTAGTAACAGCACCCAATATTCCCACAGTACTTCCCAGAAGATACTCCAGGGGAAATGGATATAAATCTTCAACAAGTCCATAAACCCCATGTAGACTGGACGACTACTCCAGTATCCTTGACTACGTCCTGATCGTTGAACAGTGGACCATGTTTCCAGATCTCACAAAGTAAGCTGGTGATGTTACTAATAAAAATTATACACAAAACTACAAAAATAACACCTGAGTTGTAATAAACCAGAATTATCCTTCAAAGGTGGGTCCTGTTACCTGTGTTGCAGGTTTGATGGCGGCAGCCTTCATGCTCATGGCGGCAGGGTTCATTGGGGTCAGCTCCATGCCCGGCAGCAGGTCATACAGCTTCTCCTCCGCCTGCTTGTCCCCCTTCAGACCGTAGGAGGCGCCGCCGCTGCCGCCTCGGCCCACGGCTCCACCCCCAGCAGTGTAGGCCAGGTAGCCACGCCCACCCAGCCCCCGCACCCCCGCAGCCCCTACAGGTACAGTCATGTAAATTTCTACAGAAAACCGAAAAGGCAGTGAAATCAATCAAATCACCGGAAATCAACCGGGAAGAAGAATCAAACAGTCAAGACAATTATTCAGCCAGGTGTGAACAGGTACAGTGGTAGCCATGGTAACAGATCTCCACCTTGGTAATGGTAACGGTACATGTATCCTGCTGCAGCTTCATCATTTCCCCGAGGATTATTTCTCTGAATGATTCATTTTCCAGAAAAATCTCTTAAAGGATTTTATACTTAATTAACAAAGTTTCACTTTTGATTCAGTGGATCTTATTTGATTGATGACAAATATAATTTTGAAACGACATTCTTTATGTTTGGGTTATCTTGATTCGGTACAGTTCAGTTGAACTTGTACTACTGGTGAATTGACCGTTTGCAAAGCCGACTGCTGTTGCTACACCTTTTAATCTTTTAATCAGAACAAATGCAGTTTACATTTACCATCAATATTCATAATAAATCTTGAAACAACAAGTCCCTGATTTCAGACTGAAGTCAACAAAAGCAACTTCTCATTTCTAGCCAGCGACTGTTGATTTTGTTGGAATGACAATTGCAGCTAGCTAGCTAATTAAACTAACGTTATCTCTACGAGTTGGTTAAAAATTCCTATTTCCAGCGGACCTTTTATGTTCAAACGGACTTAAATATAAGAACCCTATAAAAGAGTCTTAAATATGAACTTAATGGCTACATATATGATATCATGCTAACAGAGTGAGGCTAAAGCTAACAGGTCTCAGGTAAGACGTTAGCATCCTTTCCAGCTGAACTGAAGAAACAGATTGTTCTGTATAACAGTGTAGAGCTCGTTAGTCTTGTATTATAAGTATGATGAGTAAAAATGTAAAATCAGATTGTTGTTTCACTGTTACTCAGAGGCTTAATGAAGGGTCAATTCACCATCAGAAATCTGTTTGATCATGTAGAAATGTCTCTGCTGTCCTGTGAAAACCACCTTTTATTTTTATTTGAAAGAAGAATTGAACTGGAAATATTGGGTTTTCAACTGACAGCTGCTTCAAAATTTTAAACCCAATAATGTTGAAACTGCAAGGGGAGCTCAGACTCACTTTGATTGTTTTTTTTGGTTCTTTATAGTTTAGTTCCTTGAAAAAATATTAAAATTGAATCATGACTCATATTTGTTTTTCCTGCGTGTGAATGTGAGCTCTCCTTGCATCATTATTTTCAACATCAGTCACCAGAAAAGATTCATATTAAGAAGTATTATGAAGTAAGAAAAGTGCATCCGTCCCGTCCTCACCTCTGACAGACGGCGTCCTGATCAGACCTCGACCTCCAACGTGAGCTTTGGCCGCCGGGAAGCGGAACTGACCCGGTATGGCAGCGTAGGCCTGAGGGGCATAAAACACGGGTGCACCGAGATACGCCGTCGAGGGGTCGTACACCTGCAAGAGGAAGGAAGAGTGTTTACTTATTCATCTTATTAGTTACTTTCATCGCTTCTGCATCTGTTTAATGATTTAAACCGTCCACTAGTTAAAGCTGTTTACATGTGGTTAAACTGATGAAGCCTCTTAGATCAAAAAACATCTTTAAGACTAAGAAATAGAAGCTGTTTTAAAAGACATCATAAAGCTGCATTCAAGAAACAAAGAAAATAGAACTTGTAACAAACATAACATGTTAAATGGATAAAAAAGGAAAAATAAACCAAAAATATCAGATTATTAAAGCCTTTATGTCAGTTATACAACTACTCAGTCCTTCAATATACTACCAGCAATAAAGTAAAATAAATCAAAATAACTACATATATGTAAAATCTAAATTTAAAAAATCAAATTACAAATCAAACATGCATCTGCGAGGCTGTATTTAGGCACAACAGTGCTTTGAGCTAAATGGTAACATTAGCATGCTAACATGCTCACAATAACAATGCTAACATGTTGATGTTTAGCTTGTACAAAGTTTACCATGTTCACTATCTTACTTTAGTGTGTTAACAAGCTAACGTTCGCTAAGCTGAGGCTGATGGGAATGTCATTAGTGGGGTCATCAACAAAAGCTCGGATTGAAGCTTGGCTGAAGCTTCATATTAGCTTCAGATAAACTTTTAAATACGTTTTTGCACAGAAGGAGGACTGTGGATTTTGTCCTCCATCACTTCCATTGTAAGGTCATTATTAAGGGATCTTCTAATGGTCAGTATGAACAGGAGGAATGATTACAGAAAGAAAAACAGGTTTCAATGTTCATTTGAGCTCCTGACTGTTGGTTTAAAACACTTGAAAAATTGTGACCCCGTCCTTTAAAAAAAACACCAATCTCTTGTTAATTTGCATTAAATAAAGGAGATGGGAATAAATACATATACTTGCACAGTCACACATTTGTTTGGTATTTGTTTAGTGGATGACTAGAACAATGTTTCTTTAAATCCACGTTGATGATTTCCACCGTAACAAACACTGCTGGCGGCCTCCGACATGACTCACATGAACCCCGGTGTGGGAGCTCATGGTGTGTTCAGGGTCATACCTGTCCCAGGGTGTAGGCAGCGTAGTCGGGCTGCATCAGAGAGCTTCCTCGTCCTCCCGTCCCTCTGGTGTAACGGACATAACTGTCTTTGTCCACCGGTTTGGCCAGAGTCACCTCGATAGGAGACCCGTCCACCACCTGGAGGGAGGAGGAGGACAGATTATACTCCCTGGTCCCCACGTTCCAAATACTGTTTATTTCTTAAAACTTCAATATTAAGGATATTTCCACACCAAGTCTAAAATTACTGTCATGAAAGTAGCACACAGAAGAGTTTAAGTGATGGAAAAATCTTTGTGTTTCTTTCTTTGTTGCCTCACCAAGATTATGTTAACCCAAGACTTTTGTTAAGAAGCATGAAAAGGTAAATAATATCATCAATGATGGACCAGATGCAAAAAAATGAAAATATATGGTGGAGGAAATGAGGAATCAGCTCTTGGACGGTGCTGCAATTAACGATTATTTTCTATTTTCTCCAGTGACTGATAAATCACTTTGTCCATGAAGTGTCAGAAAAAATAAAAACTGCCTGTTAGAATTTCCCAGAGTTCAAGGTGACGTCCTCAAATGTCTCATTTTGTCCGTTAAACAGTCCAAAACTCAAAAATATTTAGTTTACTGTCAAAGAAAAGCACTGAATCATCACATTTGCGAAGCTGAATCAGCAAATGTTCTGGCATTTTTGTGTAAATAATGATTAAAGTAGATTATCACAATAGTAATTCTGTCAAATGACTGATAATTGCAGCTCTGAGACTCTTTCGACCTTTGCGTGCAACAGCTTTTGCTTTTGAAAAACAAAACAAACAGGTCAGAAGTGGAGCAACCCTTACACAATACCTGACACAAGACATATCATATTCATGCCTTAAAGATTCATTAGTACATAATGTGATTGTTTAGCAGATGTACAGAAACAAACACGTCTTTGCTCTGCTGGTTCATTTCTTTCCGAAAACATTAAAAGATCATTCTGGTGATTTTCTGTATTTTTCATCTTCTCAACAAATCTCATATTCTGATCCAAACCAACAATGAACCCATCCTACTTAAAAGGTATTGTGTGTGTATCCAAAGCCTGATATATCTGATTCTTCTGTGCTGTAGACCTCTATTATTGTCCAAAAACTATTAAAAACACGTCAGTGAGCCACACCGCTGCACTGGGTGACATGATCCTTCATCATGAAGAGTTTGGTCACGTTAGTTTGTTTAGAAACGGCTTCAAAGACTAATAACAGCATCACATTTTCAGTCTCCGGAGAGTAGTTCTGTGTACGGCAGACGTTATTGAACATGTGCAGGAACACCGTTCAGTTTAATAAATAATTCCCTTTCTTTGAGTTTAACTTCGCTGTCAGAACGATCACGGCGTGATCTGATAGTGTCATTATTCCAATAGTGTGTTTTTTAATGGTTGTTATATCTTTAATAAACAAGAATAAGTAATCCAAACTATTATACGTAGAGTGTCTATCAGAATAATATGTATAATCATTTGTTCTTGGATGAACCATTCAACATGCCCTCCTTAAGATATTTTATATTTCACTTACGTTTAAGTCCTGCTGTTGAATCTAACTTAGAGATTCAGATTCAGATTCAGGTCACCTCCAATAATAATTGTCCTTTTTCTTTGAGTTTCTATTACATCTATAATTAGGTTAATAAATTCAGTGCCCTAATAACAGCAATTAGATTGTCAGATATCACAGCATCTTGACCTTCTACTGCACTGTAAATTTCTCAGATAACTTCAGAACAGAACAAGGTCCAGAGTAACGTTGTAGTGATGCTGCAAACAGAACCGCATTCCTGCACATGCTCAGTGGTGGCTGACGTACACAGAACTACTCTCCGGAGACTGAAAACCTGACCGCTGTTATTAGTCTTCAGAGCTGTTTCTAAACAAACTAACCAAACTCTTCATGATGAAGGAACATGTCACCCAGTGCAGCGGTGTGACTCACTGACATGTTTTCAATAGTTTTTTTTTGTATTTGATCATAAAAAGCAAAAACTACTAGGAATAAATAAATGTGTGATGATCTTCGGTGTCACAGCTGTTGACCTTTCCGTTGAGGGTGTTCATGGCGTTGATGGCGTCTTCCCTCTGAGTGAAATGGACAAAGGCGTAGTCTCTGATCTTCTTCACTCGCTCCACTGCACCTGCAACACAAAACTCTTTTGTAAAATAAATCTTTTTTCAGTCGTCTAGAGCTTCAAGCTTTAACTCTAAGTTTCAGTTTTTGATCAATAATCACGTTAAATAACAAATTTAATTGACTCAACACCCCAAATCATTCATTCAGTTTTTAAAAAATCAACTTGCAGAGACCTGAAACTTGTATGAAACGTATTTGTCAAGTTTATCATCCCCGATGTTGCATTCAAGGACACTCAGACATCTGACCTTTGTGTGTGCGGTTTTATATTACCTGGTTTGAGGCTGTTGAACTCCTTCTCGATGGTCTCCTCTGTGGTCTGCAGCATCAGGTTCCTGACATACAGTATCTTGACGGTCGCCATGGTATCCTCATCCACCTCCACCTCAGGCTCCGCCCAGTCCACGGCGATGGCGTGACCCCACAGTTGAATACGACCTGAGAGAGACAACAGGTGGGTTTCAGTCTTCCCGTTGTCTTTAATGACGTTACTGGTGAGACGCTGCCTTCAAATTTCACTGGCAATAATAGGAAATAGGAGACTTGTGCACACAACATTAGAAACACTGAAACGGTGCCTCTAATTTATTGACAGTGAGCAATAAAACTCTTTGAAATCTGGATGTTTTTCCTTGTTTTTAATGAGTTTTCCTTTCAATTTACAGGCTTTTGTCAGAGTCACTATATGTGTCATCCAGACATGCAATATATTGTTTTATTCAGTTAGACTATTCAGAAATGTCATCATTAAGCACGCGAGTAGAATTATACATGCTCTACAAGACTTTTTATGGAATAAAACTAAAAATATAATTGTTTTCAGTCCAGCACAAATCTCCATATCTGAATAATAGATAATAATATCTGAATGGATAGAGGAGATTGTCTTAGTGATGTCAAAATATGTATTGGTTTTCATTGATCACCCTGATTGAACACTTCCTGCTCAGACACAGATCATAGATGAGGCTGTAAGATGATGAACCAAAGATCTCAAGTTATAAGGGATGTTTTCAAAGTTGATCCTGAACACATCACAGAGAAACATTAAGTCTAAAAGAAAATCTTACATTTTACTTGCTGATGTTATTTTTGCAATAATATACTGTATGAAATAGTTCATTTTATTTGTTAACATCTAAAATTTAACAGACATACTTGTAATATACTTTATAAATAGGAATGAAATAACTGGAAACAAAATCAAACTGGAGCAGGAGAGACGATGTGCAACAGAGAAAACATTAAAAAAAAGGAGAATAAACAGATTTTTAAGCCGACAGAATCACCGTGACTCAGCATCTACAGTTCAATCTGTTGCACAAACATTACGCAAATGATCTTCCTGCAGAAAACACCGAAACTGTATCTGCATCTCATCGCTGAGGCTTTTAGCTGCAGCTTCAGGGAGACGCAGACAGACTAACAGCTCATCTGGTCATATAATGTTTTCTGATTCACAGTAAAAAAAAACCATGTGTTGACTGTTCAGAGCGTCAGGAAACAAACAGGTCTGAATGTCTTCATCGTCACTTCTGATCGTATCATTCGGTCATATAGACTTTATCTTATCATCACAACCATCAGAGCTTTTTCCTCCATTGGACACTGACCCAGTGACACCGGCTGTGATTGGCTGGTGATAACAGTTACGTCAATCAAAAGGAGACTTTGACTTTTTTTTATTATGTTGTGTTTACTTTTACGACGTGTTTGACACTTAGTTGGCACTTTGGCTGCTTTAAAAACCATCAGAGCTGCATCGACAGGAAACATCAGAGTCAGTCTAAGAGATGAAGAGACTTGAAACTATTATTGTTATTGTTGTTGGTGATGCAGGACTTATATAAACCTTACTGCTGCTGCGTTCAAGGACAATCTGACATCTGAGACATCAATCCTCTTTCACAAGAAATGACCAATTTCATAAAATATTTTCTAAAAAAAAAGTGGCCTTGCTTGAACACACTTCAATAAACAGTATTACTACCTGATGATAACTTTGACAAAAAAAATAATAAAGTTGAATATTCAGTGTTGGTTTTCTACCTGGCAGCAGTTTGCGGCGAGCCATGGCGGCTGCTCGGTGGCTCTCGTACTCGACGAAGGCGAAGCCTCGGTTCTTGGATTTGTCGGCGGCGCTCGGGTACACGATGACGTCCATGACCCCGTCAGTGACCTTCCTCATCTCAGACAGGATCTCCTCGCGCTTCTTGGTCTTTGGAATCCCGCCGACAAACAGACGGCAGTTGTCGACGCTGGCACAAACGCCGAGCAGGCGGCCATTCCTGCGGCACAGAAGAGAATCGCTGTTTAAAAAAGGTCATTTATAATGAAATATGAAGACTTTAGTTGCTAAGATAGATGGTGATAGATGATAGATGGTCGATAACACGTTTCTAGGGGGATGGTTTACAATGAAAAGAGTGAAATGCACCAGAAATGTGAAAATAATAATAACACATGGCTGACAGATGTGTAATTAACATGTTAATGTAATCTGTGTCAGTGGGTCTGGGAGGTTTGGTATGTCGTGGCTTTGATAGCGTTTGCATGGTTGCTGATATGTTACCAGGTGGTTGCTTGAATGTTGCTAACGTGTTCAGGAAGGTGCAAAGACATTAATTTGTGGTCACAAGGTTGTTGGATGGTTGCTTGGTTGTTATTAGGTGGTTGTGTTGTTGTAACATGTTGCTAGGTGACCGCTTAATGGTGAGTAAGGTGTTCAGATTTGTTGCGAGGGTGTTGATATGTGGTTATGATGATGATTGTTCTTGGTGGTTATTAGTTGGTTGCTTGGATGTTCTGCTGTGTTTATGGCCGACATGTCAGCATGAAGTGTGAATGAAAATGAAAATGAATTATCGACGTGTGTTTTGCATGTTTGTGTTACTGAACTCTGACCTGATCTCGTAGTTGTTGAGCTGCTTCATGGCTGTTTTGGCTTCCTGTTTGGTGCTGAAGGTGACGAAGGCGTAACCTCTGTTGTTCCCGTTAAAGTCCATCATCATCCTCACCTCGTAGATCTTTCCAAACTGGAGAGAGGAAGAGAGAAGAGAAATTATTTATAGGTGTTGAGAGCAACGTGCTAACTGGTGGGACAGCGTTTCAGCGTTTCAGCGTTACATATTTTTATATGTCTGGTTTTCTGCTGTAGACGCATCACAGACCTGCGATTAATGTTATTTTTAACTGTAAACCACCGTCGTCCAAAACAGTGACGCCCAAACTTCCTATAATGATACTGAAGGAAAAACATCATCAGAAAACATGGACTGTATGTTTCTTTTGCAAATTAAACTTTGTCCAAACAAAAGATACAAAGCCGGAGAGCAGTCAGATTTCTTTATATTTGGATTTTTCTGATATTTTTTAAATGATGGACATCAGTTTTTCCTTCATCTAAACCAAGTTGAATCTTTACACGTCATTTTTCTGTCTGAATAAATCACTAGTAACCTTGATAGCGATGATTTAGAGATCGATATCAGTCTTTTATTTTTTTATTGCCCCAACATGAGTCAGATTTACTGACTTTTTTCATAGAACGTATTAATCTGTCAAAAAGAGGAACTCATAACATCAACATCACCTCAAATCATCTGCAGTGAAAAAGGTCTGTTCAGTATTTTTAGTGTTTCTAGTTGTTTCAGTTGCCTAACTGACCAGATATCAACCATAGTCTATTTAACCTTTATCTGACCTTTAACATCCAGTAGCTGCCAAATATTGTTCAACTAAATAATTTCCTCAAACGCTGACATTGAACGTAATCCGAGGTTCTTCTTCTGTCGCTCACCTTCTCACACAGCGGCACCAGCTCGTCTTCAAACAGATCTCTCGGTAGTTTCCCCACAAAGATCTCGCTGCCTCTCTCCGGTGGTGTGCCGTCCCACCCGGGTGGAGGGCCGCCGTACCGCCGCTGCCCGTTCTCCTGAAACACACCACAAAAAAAAAAAATTATCATAAAAATACAGAAAAAAATGTTATAAAATCTGAAACTGGCCAAAAAAAAGTTATAAAACATAAACTGTGGTTTCATTTAAACCACACTAGATATGAAAAGGCTGATTTAGATCAATAAAGTTCCAGTTAAATCTCATGACGTTAAAGTCTGAAGTGATGAGTCTCCAAAGAAAGGTGGGTTTGATCTGGTGCTGTAGTCTGCTGGTGGATTAGTTGGTCGATATGTTCTCGTCCGACTAAATTCTCATTGGTCGAATAATCTCCGTGTTACTTTCATAAGGAGAAAAGTGCTACATCAACAGCTTTCCAGGATTAATCCATTATTTCCTGCAGCGGGAGGGACAGACTAACAAATGACCTGTGAAAACAACGGGGGTGTATTCAAAACCCCAACCTGATGGAGCCTGCTGGGTCTGACTGTACTCAACGTTTACTGAGCGTTTACTGAACGTTTACTGAGCGTTTACTGAACGTTTACTGAGCGTTTACTGAACGTTTACTGAGCGTTTACTGAGCGTTTACTGAACGTTTACTGAGCGTTTACTGAGCGTTTACTGAGCGTTTACTGAACGTTTACTGAGCGTTTACTGAGCGTTTACTGAACGTTTACCGAGCGTTTACAAGATTGTCTTTGGTTGACTGCGGCCCTAGTTTGATCTTTTTTTTCAAAGTTTTTAATGATTTCCTAGTTTACACTTAGTGAAAATGTTTGTGAGATCACTACTAAAAGTCATAGCACACCAGTCTGTGTCGTCTAAACTGTGAAACACTGGTAGTTCAATGAAAATGTGTCCTGAAGAATAAGAAGTATGCAGGGTAATAAATATTGTGCTTTATGCTTCTTATAGCTGGAACACTAAATGTTTACAAAAGTACATTTTCTGGATGATGACAATGTTTTCTCAAACATACTGTATCTTGTTGGCGATGTGTTTTCAAACCTTCATGCTTATTGAGGAACAGCAGAGATTAAAAACTACTTCCTTAAAGATAGGCCACCTTCGTCGTCATGGTTACAATAATAACCACAGGGTTAAAGGTTAGGGGACGATCGTAGTTACGCTTTTTTTAAAAAAACTGGACTGACTTGCGGTTGGAAACAGGAAATGAACAGCATCTCCTGTTGGGTTAAATAAATAAATATAAATGGGTCCAGGTGTCTTCACCATAGCAACGGTCGCTGAGGATCATGGGTAGGCTAATGTAGCCGCTTCTGCTATCGTACAAAACTGACAAAAATACTTGATTTCTAAACTGAAATTGCACTTTTGAATTTGGTTTTCTGGATTTTCGTCGGGAAACAAAAAAGGAATCGATCACGTGGTTTAGTTTTTGGTTTCAAACTCAAAAACGAATTGGCTTGATGTCTACAGACCTGCTCGATATTTAATCCAAAAAGGAACAACGATAAAACAAATCAGCGAAAACCCAAAAACTTTGATTTGTTTTTCGTTATTTGATTCTGACACCAAAAACATTTTTTTGTTTTTTTGTTTTTTTTGGTTTTGAAACAAATAACAGATTCACCGTTTTTTGGTTTTTGAATTACAAATGAATTATCGGATGATACCTGGACCTAAACGTCATCTGATCTGCAGAACAGTTACTGATGTCATCTGTCACTCAAACTAACTGTAGCTCGTTACGACCTGTTGAGTCGTTTTTCATTGTGAGGACAAACTCATGAAAAACATAAAAGCTTTTAAAAACGTGCTGTGGTCTCATCTCAGAAACCTAAAGGACCAGTCGGACATTCCCCGTCTTGTTCTTTGTCTCCTCCAGAGACAGGATGTGTTTTTTTGTGTTTTATGATCTCTGTCTGTTTAATTTTTTCTTCTTTTCTGTTCAACACTTTGTAACTTTGTCAAGAAAAGCGCTATATAAATAAAGTTTATTATACATACTGTATGTATTTATAGTATTTATTAACAGTGTCCTACCTGTCTCAGCTGGTATCCTGTGCGCTGCATGAGCGCCCGGAGCGCCGCCTCCTTCTGCGTCCCCGCCAGTCCGTCCCCGCTTGCTTTCTGATTGGATTCCATTGGGTGTGATTGACAGCGATATGTAAATCAGGGAAATTAGGGGTGCTCACTGGAAAACAACAGAAAACAACAACAACAAGTGTTAGTGAGGCTCTCGATACGAGCAGTCTCTGATGCAGACGAGTTGTACAAAGTTTTTACATTTTGATACAACATGAAGCTGAGATTTAACTTCTTTAAAACAGGCAGATTGTCATGAAATGATCATATTCTTGATTATTATTGTTTGTGCGCTGCAGCCTTCAGGGGATGTTTACAGGACTTTACATTGTCACGTAAACACCAGCCATTAATGTAAATATATGATTATATTTACATATATTATTATCATATATTTACACATGTAAAGAAGCTCTATGTGGGCACCAAACTTTGGTTGATTTGTAGTAGCTGGAGGCGGGATTGGCTGAAAGGCATCACACTTTAATAAAAATGATGATGTGTGTGCATAAGTTTTCAAAGATGTGCTGACTTTCTAAATATGTCTTCACTTTCCAACAACGTCCTGACTAACGGTGACATAAAGAGACAGCTTGTGATCAGACGAGCAACAGTTCAGACTACGAGCAGGATGTTTGGCTCCGTTTTCTTCCCTCAACAAATAAAAGTAGAGTTCTGGGGTTATACGGGAAATCGTCAGTGAAATGAAAGATGGAAGCCGTCAGGATCGGTTCCTGTCCACACTGTGACTGTGTGTCCTCACAGAGCTGAACTCTGCGGCTTGTTTTCCTGCTCAGAACAACAGATACGAGTTCAAGGTCTGTTCAGTAATCATTGACAGAGGCTCTGGACAGGCTGCGCTCTGTCTGGAAACAAACAAGACTTCACCTTTATGGGACCAATTTATTAAACACATTTTCGCTTTTTGTACTTTGAAATTTGTGAGGATTCATCACATTAAACATCCCCCGTCCCTGTAACAGTAACTTTAAACTAAAACCATAAAAGTCTCAAACAACCATTTAAAGAAATAAGAACCAGACGAATGAGACGTCGCCACAACCTTCAACCAGAGGAACTGAGTTTAGTTCCAGGTGTGAAGAAAGTCCCTGCAGATTACTGCAACATGTTTATGACTTCATTCACATGATAAGAAATGAGTATTGAATCAATGTAAGGGTGAAAGTCGGACATTGATCGTTATGTTTATTGAGTTAAGTTATTGACTCACAACTAATTTAAAAAGGTCATCGGTTTTGAAATATGTCCTCATTTTCCAAAATTGTCCAATCTTTTTAAAAACATCCTTATTACTTAAAAGACTTCTGTTAGACGAGCAGATGAAATAAAGTCATAAAAACTTGACGTGTCTTTGTGTTTTATTTACATGAATGTGTGTCGGCCATAAAAAGAAGATGACAGTAAATGATTCATGTTGTTTTAGATAATTATGTTCAAATTGATCAGTTTAACAATAAACTAAATACACTTGTAGTTTGTTGCTTAAGTTTAAATGATTTATACGGCGTCAGGAGTCAATTATTTCAAATTTATGTGCATTAATCAGTGTTTAGTGATCTGTCATTTGGTTGTTCTTCCATCCATAATAGGGATGTGCAGAGATCCCAGTATCTGTATTTGTATCTGTATTTGTTGAGGCAGCAAAATTATTTGTATTTGTATTCGAATAAAAGTGGGAAGAGGCTTAAAAATCCTGTTTTTGTTTTTATGACACTTTTAATTTAAATGTTCATGAGTAAACTACCTTATGAAGTTGGTCCCCACATCGGGTCTCAAACTGGAGTCTCTCAGATCATAGACGACTGCGCTGACTACTGAGATAAAACTTTACTCATCACCTCATTGCAGACAGACCTCTACCTATTAATACACCCATAACACACAGACAGCACAGTGTGCAACATGAAGGGAATTATGGAGAGTCTTTACTGACACTTTGCTTGTGTCAGTAGTTCAGCTTTATCTCTGGGGAAAACCCCCAACAAATCACTTTTTTAAATATTTGTATGAAACAAATATTCGTATAAAACCCACTATTTGTGCTTTGCTGAATAATGTATCTGTATTCGGGCACACCACTACTGGGTAACCAGACTATTTAAATTAAACACCTGTCTGGGGATTTTCTTTATTTTTCTATATAAAATGAAATGAAAAAAACAAAAGAGCATAAAAAAGAACAAACAGCTGATTTCAGTTTCAGTCCAGACTTCGACGCAGCTTTAAGCTCTAAACCAGCAGATGGAAAACCTGTTTTGTGACAGTAAAGAGTTTAAAGTTCAGTATTTAACAGATAATTCTCCTTCTATGTTTTTCTTATAGTCAGTAAATCAGTCAAACCATCATACTAACATGTATTATTATTATTATTGATAATCAATGAGACACATGGCTGCACCGACATGTTCCTTCATCACCATCAACACAAACACTAGAAATACTCACAAGAGCATCAAATGTGGATTCATCCGCTGCTGAAAATAGTCCCCAACAAATATACTATTTCCTACGGTGAGCAGCTCATTTAGGTACTTACTGAACCTTTTTTAAAAAATGAAATTATATATCTGTGAGGTGTTTTTAAAGATTTACATCTTCAGTAGGAAGCAAGTAAAAGTAACCAGAGAAATATTAAAAGATGGACTAACAGCAGACAGACGTAGACTTTAAACTCCTCTCTCACATGAGCTTTATATACAGTAGTTATTTAAACAGTATATTGATGAATGCTGCCAGCTTCTCAGACAGAGAAGATGAAAGTATGGAGCTAAGTGAAAGTTCAGTCACTCGTTCTGTATATTCAGGCCTGTAGTTTTATTTTTCCCAGCTGTCATCATCTGATCACATCTGTCCAATAACACAGAGACACACCTTCATTGATCAGCCTATCATCTGTGTTTGTACACATATATGTGTCTCTGTATTAGTCCAGCAGCTGTTATGTGCGTCCTTCCACCTCCACATCTCCACCCAGTCTCCACCCAGTCTCATCCCAGTCTCCACCCAGTCTCCACCCAGTCTCATCCCAGTCTCATCCCTTCACCAGACACCACCAGCAGTGTCTGGACTTCACGGAGGATCTATTTTATGACGATCATTTCTATCTCTGTTATAATAAACATGATCTTTTCTCCTTATTGTCTCTCCTGACTGAAATATATTTGTCAGAAAGTCTAGAGAGATGAACTGACATGTTGTAGGTTTGGCTTCACATGACTATAACAAAAACACAGAACAACAGCAGACATGTCCTTTAATTTCTGCACGTTAATTCTGTTATTAACTCAACATGAACCGTCTGTAGATTTGTGTTTAAATGGTTGGTTGAAAAAAAGCAATGCAGCTACTGTCAGAGAAGAGGAGAACGAGACAGTTTATGTCTGCGGTCTTCATGACAAACACTCATAAACAAACATAAACAAACGGTTAAGAGGCGACTTTACAATAAACCTTTGAACCTCAAAGAAAGGTTGATGTAATCAGTTTAACGCTAAACAGCCTGCAGCCATTAGCATGATTACACACACACACACACACACACACACACACACACACACACACACACACACACACACACACACACACACACACACTTCCTGTCATTTCAATGAGCAGTGAAAACGAGAGAGGAGCCCTTCACATCAGAGAGAGAGAGAGAGAGGGGCGGACGAGAGACAAAAGAAAACAGAGAGAGGTCAAAGGTCATGAGAGATGCTTCTGTTTACTGCTGCTTAAATCATTTATCTGAACTAATGAAGCTCAATCAAATTAAATATTAAATTAAAGAAATAACTGAACGTGTTTCAGGACAGACACTTCATACATAGCAATAAGAAAACTGTTTAATAGAATGTTCAATAGTTTCATTTAATTGCGTTAAATGCAAACCGCCATGAAAGCACATAACGAATACGCAAAGTTCGGTTGCATGAACAAAGCCCTCGGCCAATCACGTGCTTTGATTATGGAGCACGCTGCGAGCAAACAGCCAATCATTTCACAGCTGTGCTGCAGACAGTGAGGAATAATTCATTATTATTGTGTTAATATTAAAATTATTACCTGTGTGCTTTGATAAATAATGTGGTTAAATTCACCTTTTTTTCTCCTGGTCTTTATTAAAAAATAGGTCATCAAATATGATCAATTACACAAACATTTGATCGTGATAAGTTTTGAAGCTTTATCGTCCGGCTTTATGTGAACAGTTTATAAAACCTCCTAAAAATACAAATACTCTGAAAGGTTTTAACTTTCTAACAACAAAAGTTAATTGTCTCAGTACAGTTTACACACATGAGAACATTTCATACATGTTTAAATCTTTTTAAATCATCAAACGTTTATATCTGAATGTCAGAAGGTTTCTGCTGTTTAAAGGTGAACTGGTTCATGTGACCTGATTCTGCTGCTGGTAAAACTGGCAGATGGAAACAAACCTGCTGCTGAAATCCACCAATCAATACTGCTGACGGCGGGGCGTTTAACACACACACACACACACACACACACACACACACACACACACACACACACACACACACACACACAGTTAACACTTCCCCCACCAAACAGAAAAATCCTCCATTTTTAGTTCCCAGATTTTCAAACTGATTTAGTTTATAGAGACATGAAACATGAAACAGCAAATAAAGGAGAAAACTACGGAGGTTCAGTGATGCCACGACAAGAAAAGAACAAACAGACATGAGATGTGATGAGTCATGAATCATAAAACTCCACAATAAGTCCAAATTTGGACTTTTAACATAAAATTGAACCTTATTACGTCAAAAAATATGAGATTTACTCAGAATTATGAGATAGTAAGTCAAAAATAATTCCATATTGAGTCAACGCCGTGTGACTTTAAGACACAATTATGAAATATTAAGTCAGAAATATTAATATTGAGTATAAATGTTATGATTAGAACAATAAAACATTGAGGTATGATTGAAATATTCAGTCACAATTATGAGATAATAAGTCTAAATTACATATGAAGTCAGCATTGTGGGATTTTAATTCATAATTATGAGATATTAAGTCTAAACTGTGAGATATTAAGTCTGAATTATGAAATATTCCAAATTTTAGAAAGTAAGCAAATCTAAATTTTGACCTGAATTTTGACATTTTGAACTTTCAAAACTTTATGACAAAGTTGAAATAATGATTTAAATCTGACTTCCTGATTCAAACATTTAATGTTTGTCAGTGTTATGATAGTATGTAAAGATAATAATCTACTTTCTTTATTATGAAACAGTTCAAATCTGAATTTTGTAAACTTTAATATCTGATAACTGACACAGACAGTTGCTTTTCATGTGAACTTGAATATGTTTATTTTCATCATTCCTCACTTTTAACATTATGATTTTTTTTTTCTTTTTGCTGACGTTAATGAGCTTCCATACAAAGCAGATAATGTGCAAAATGACTTTAATGATTAATCGTTTATCTGATTGGTAGATTGATCTTTAACTGATCACTTCAACACTGATAACAAGTATCTGAATGTCATCACGTCTCTGTGCTCTCCTTTCATCCAATCAGGCTTTAGCCCCGCCCCCCCCACGCAGACATGACTGACAGCAGTCAGTTTCAGTAATGTCCTACGATTCCCAGCATGCCTTTCAACGAATCTGCCCTATCAGACTGTTAATGACATTAATCTCAGCTGTTCAGTTGGTCATTTATTACAACTGGCTTTCAGCCAACAGTCGACACATTTAGATAATTTCAGGATTTAGTTTTGTTTTTTACACATGAAGCGTCGTTAAAACTAGAATTTAAAGGAAAAGTCCAACATTTTTGGAGCAATCTTGAGAAAATCCACCTGACGTGTTATGTGTTTGCAGTTTTCCTGAATTGATCCAAAAATCCAAAAGTAACTGTTGATTTATGCCCTAAAATCCTGCTTAGTATGTTTTAAATTATTATTTTTTCACTGTTATGTGGACACCGTGTCCACACACTGAAGTGTCATTTTGGTCTTAGTTTGTTTTTCCTGCTTTGGGCCTCTTAGTTTAGTCAATAATGTTCTTCCATCTTTGTTTTTTTGTCTCTTTTCTGCTTCAACATGATATTAAGCAGCTCCATACAGACACGGAGTTTGAATTATTTCCACCTTAAGATTAGATTCCACCTTAAAATAGCATTAAAGCATCCCTTAATTTTCACCTTAATTAAAAAAATGAACAGCTTTCATTCTTTTTGGTAGTTTTATTTCAACCCTTAAAAAGTCTTAAACCTGCAGAGAACCCATTTAAAAATAAATATATTTAAAATACATTAGTTTATATTTGATACTTTAAGTACATTTTGCTGATTATACTTTTCTACTTTTATTAACTGCTTTAATAAAGCATCTAAGTATTTCTGTGAGTTTTATTTATTGCTCTTAACGGTTTTTAAGTGGTAAAAACTGACGAATTACCATTAAAAGCACCTCTGAATTTTCACATTAATGTTTCAGTTAAGCTGCAAATTCAACGGTTGCTTTTTACACTATTTGGGGTTAATTAATCAACAAGTAAATGATTCCAGTATAATAAGGAGGTTTAATTGGGTTTCAGAGT
>NC_056552.1:1737110-1844610 GCF_910596095.1 Thunnus maccoyii
AGTAACAACTTCATATGAGCCCAAACATAATGTGTACCTGTGAAATAAACCAACTTAAACGCACAACATGTTATTTCAGCCGCTAGGGGTCTCAATCAAAACAATAACAACAGATGGAGTGTGATGACGGTGTGAAGTAGCAAGGGATCATGGGAGTTGTTGTCTTTGTTGTTAAATAACCAGCTTCACCGGGATAGGATTACTCCAGTGTTCATCATTCAGGATGTTTTTACCCGCAGAGGTCTCCTCCTCTCCAGAACAAACAGACCCGGAGATTACAGGTAAAAACACTGAATAAAGCTGTTTCACCTAAAAAATCAATGTTTCTCCGATGACGTACGGCGACGACCGGACGTCCGGTACAGGCTGTTAGCTGCTGCTAACACTTGTTCAGTTTATTTCTCTTATAACTTTAGATCCAGACGTCCAATGACTAAAATCCTTCTTCCGGCTAAAAGATATAGTTAAAAACCACCTAAACAACAATCCAACAACCACAACGCCGATGTATTATCTTGTATGTGTGTAAGTTACTCTTTGGTAGACGCCATTGTAGCGGACAAACACAGCGCCGCCGTATGCATCTGGTGCGTGTTTACTCTTTGGTAGAGGAGGTATGACGTCATCGACAGGCGACCAAATGAAACGGTCCGTTACTTTGATTAAATTACAGATTTCTCTGAGTTTGAACATTGTTGGAAACATTTGGGATAATGTAAGTACACAACTCAACAACATATATAACATAGGTCTAGTTGTTTTTAGATATTTTAATGTGGAATAATTACATATTATAGCTTTAACACTTTTTTCTGTGGTTCCTTATAATTTGTACCAAATTGCACCATTTTAGTAAAACATCTGAAAAATTAACCGTTAAATACCTGCAAATTACTCTGAAAATGTTCAGGAGATTAGTATAAAATTAAGGTACCTGTCAAATGAAGTGTTACCAGAGCTTTAAAAACAAGTAAAAGCATTTTAAAATCAACTTTAAGACATCGTGGGAGCAGAGCAGAGAGACTCAGCCTGCAGAAAAACACTCTCAGCAGTCTGGCAGCTGCAGCGTCTTGATCCTATTTTTAGGTAGACCTGTAAAAAGATCATTACTCATAGTAATAGTCAAGTCATCTAGATATAAAAGCATGAATTAGTTTTCATGCATCTTGTAAAGTTAAAAGCAGACGTACCTTTGCAATATTCCTAAAAACAGCAGTTTTGGTCACCTTGTTTGTATGATGTTTAAAATATACCTTTATGATCACGACATGACGCCTTTAATGAAAGAAAAACACAACAATCTCATCTTGGAGTCCAGTTTTCCGAACACATCCAGTATTTCACAGTTTAAACAGAATATCGTTGTTTCCTATAAAGTTTTATTTTTAGTCAGAAATTGTGATTTTGCTGCAGATTTGTAACTCCAGCTGTCAATCATCCAGCAGCTGAGAGGAAACACACAGAGACGGATTTATTCTCCGTTTAGTTCAGTCAATATTAAATCCTCCTTACTGGAAATTTCCTGCTGCATGTTTTACATTACAGTCCTGAGCATGTGTGTGTGCGTGTGTGTGTGTGTGTGTGTGTTGGCAGGTGAACAGTGAGGTCCTTGATTCGATCAAAGGGGGGAGGGGTGACCACACACACATGAAATGTTTTCCCTTCACTGCAAGGAAAAAAAATCTTGTTGAGTCGACATCTTTGACAGTTTCAGACTAACAGTTCCCAAACCTCCACATGTTTGACACCACCTGTAATGATCCACGTTTGTTGATTAAAACTGATATTTCTAGTGGATGTTCAGTAGAGTAAAAGTGTCCTGTACAGGCTACTGTCGCCATATTCTTTCACAAAGTTGAATTTTCAGTGTTTAGGTCAGTTTTGTCAAGTTTGCATTTACGCTCCTGGAGACTGGACGACCCAGCGGACAGCTGCTCAGCTTTATAGCTCATGTTAACCGGTTCATGCTGTCAGGTGTGACTCAGGTTGGTTGGAGGTTTGTACTGTTCAGTCAGTCTGTTGTAGTTTGTTAATCTGAAGGCATCACACCAGATTAACTCTAATTTGATTTTTATTTTTCTCCAGAATATAAATACTGTACATGAATGTATTTCTGCTTCACATAAACACTTATATCTGCTTCTAACTACATTATAGTGTGTTATAAAATATTATAGACTGATTATAGACTGATTATAAATGCTAGAAGGGACTTGAAGTGAAGTGTTGCCTCTTCTTTCATATTAATCATATTTCTCTGGCAGGGTTTTATGTTTTGGACTGTTCAGAGGAAGCACTCTGATTGGACGTCATCTCTCTCTCAGTCTCACCTGCTGCCTCTGAATCACTGATCAGACCGAACTGAAAACTGATCAATCGATCTGAAACAAGTGTCAGTTTTTCTCTTTCGGACCCAGCTCACCTTGAACCTGAATTCCAGACTTCTTTCAGGATTTTTCCACATTTCTGGAGATACTTTGGGGTTCTGTCTCTCTCTAGAGGAAACTCACCGGAGCCCCGGAGGACCGGAGGACCGGAGGATGAGCGGGCTGGAGGCGGACTTTGCCCGGCTGCTCCGGCTGAAGGATGAGCGGATCGGGCAGATGGAGCGGAGGCTGCGGGAGAAGGAGGAAGAGGCGGCGGAGCTGCGGAGGAAGCTGCACAAGTGTCAGTCGGTGCTGCGGGGCCGCGGGCTCTGCTGGCCGGACGGCCGGCGCACCCGGCGGGCAGCGGGGGTGTCCGCGGAGCCGGTGGAGGAGACGGAGCTGCGGAGGTTCTCCAAAACACACAGGTGAGGTAACACACCTGAGACCTGCTGACCGACTCCAGTATATATCATACAGATTATAATTTACAGATATGTAAACGAAATGATATTTATCCAAACAAATGTGTTCACAAGTTTCAACACTTTCTGGAAGTTTTTTTTTTAATTCACTCTGTTATAAATTTGTTTCTTTTCCATATGTGACAAAGTTGTAAATACACAGTTTAATGAGGTGATCTGTATAACATGTTTTATTAAACATCAAAGAACATACAGTTTGGGAATCTAAAAACCAAGATGGAGGAGCTCAATATTTATAGAAGGACAAGAGTGATTTGTTGAATAAACAGTCAGAAAACAGGTTTAAAGATGTTCTTGGACCTGTCTGTTTGTCATAAAATACGAATTTAGGGAATTCGTATTTAAACCCGCAGTTTGTCTCCTGAGAAGCTGCAGTGAGTTGTAATGACAATGATCAGCCAGCAGGGGGAACTACAGGACAGCAGACAGCAGCGTCCTCTAGCTTTGTCTTATTTTAACCCTCAGTTCAGTTCTTTAAGATGTTCTGATGATCAACATTGTTCAGTCTAAAAGATGAATTCATTAAAGTGAACATTGACACTTAATCACAGGCTCACACTGTGTGTTTGGTGGTTGATCTAAGACACAGGGGACCAATATGAACTGTGCAAAAGTTTTAGGCAGTAAAAGTAAAGTGAGGATGCTTTAAAAACACTGTAATGTTTGTATTTATCAGTTAACTTGATCCAAAGTTGAGTAAACAGCAGAAAGTAAATCAATATTTGCTGTGAGCAGCTTACCTTTAAAACAGCAGCAGTTCTCCTCAGTGTTTCAGCTCCTCAGCAGGTCGGTTGTTCCTGCATCTTGGAGAAGTTGCCACAGTTCTTCTTCTGTCTCTTCATGTTAATCCCAGACTGACTCCATGATGTTGAGATCGGAGACCATCTGCTGCAGGACTCCTTGTTCTTCTTGTTGATGAAGATAGTTCTTTATGACTCTGGCTGGATGTTTGGGCTCGTTGTCATGCTGCAGATGATCAGACGCCTCCCTGATGCTGTTTCATTATGGAGAAGAATCTAAACATCTAAAGTGCCTCAAACTTTTGCACAGTAGGCTACTGTATGTCTGATGGGTCACAACATTCAATTCAATTCAAAATAATTTATTTGAACCTCAAGGGGACACAGATAGTAAAATGGACGAGGTCTCTTGCTGCACATCACTTGTTTTTTTTTTTGTTTGTGTTGCATTTTAAAGCAGCTATCATCAATATTTCCACCATAATAACATAGGAAATGGCGTTATAGTGAGTTTCAGCTCGTTGTTTAGCTCTCAGCGCTCTCATAGCCTCGTTCAGCAGGCAGCTGTTTTCAGAGGAAATGCTCTAAAAACACACTGTACATGAGTACCAAAGGAGATGTAATTGCTTTTTAATTAAGTTATACTGTATGTAATGTGTAAGTGATTATATATTTTTGAAATACCTTGACTGACACTGCTAATGAGCTCTTATAGGCAACAAGTTATAAAGCACAAAAAGTGGGAGGAACGGAGGGTTAATGGTGGAGGAAAGTAACCAAGTACTGTCCTCAAGTACAGTTTTGAGGTACTTGTACTTTAATTGAGTATTTCCATGTGATTTCAGAGGGAAATATTGTACTTTCTACTCTACTACATTTATTTGACAGCTTTAGTTACTTTTCAGATGAAGATTTGACACAATGGATAATATAACAAGCTTTTAAAATACAACACATTGTTAAAGATGAAACCAGTGTGTTCCAACCTTTTTGGCTTTTGACGTCTTACAAAAAGCAGATAACTTGTGATGGAGTATGTTTACATTGCTTTATTGATACTTTTACTGAAACACACACACACACACGTGCACACATCTAAAAACCAAATAACTAGTAATTATAGTATTTTTTCATTCACTGCTGTCACTACATTGACATAAAAATGAGGAAGATTTCGGGTTCAGTCATTATAAACCAACAGCAGTTATAATGACGATGAAGACCAGGAGACACTGATAGAGAGATCAGGAGGAGGAGCAGTTGAGACGAAAACCAACTTTTCGAGCCCCCGCAGAGTCGCGTTTCAGTCTCGGCTTCACTCCTCCGTCAAACCTCCTGCTGCTCCGCATTAAACTAATTGAACTAATGAAGGCGATTAAACTGGAGCAGATCTGCAGGTGCTCATCCCCCCAGTCATTGCTGTTCTCCTCCGAGTCCTCCAGCCTGAAACTCAACAACTCATGATTTTCATTCATTTCAAACCGGAATATTCCCCGTTTACAAACGCTTTCTTCCTTCCTGATGTGACCCATTTATTCTGGATTTCTGCGGCTCTGATTCGCTTCTATTGGATCGTTTTTATCGCTTTGTTTTTTTTCTTATTTATTATTCTGATATTACAATCAATCATCCTTCCCTTCCTCACGACACGTTTTCTACTTTTACTCCATCACCTGACTGAGCTTAAAGCCAGAGGATGTTTTCTGATTTATGTCTCACAGCTCCTGTTTTGCGCTTCTGATTATCTCACATCTGGATGCTGCAGGAGGTTCCTGCTACTTTAAAACTCCGAGGAATAAATTAATAAATGCTGCACGGATCCTGGAGACACCCAACAGTCCTCTGCTTGTCTCATAATTTCCACACAGTCTTGTTTTATTGATTTGAGGTAGAAATCCTGGGACCTGTGGATGTATATTTGATCTCTGAGGACTCATTTTCAACTTTTCTTCCAAACTGCTTTTTGTATGAAAACAATTTACCTCGAACCTGGAGGTAAGCCTGCTGGTAATTTGTTCTGTTTTTTTCCACCTGATATATCTTCTGAAGTTATATTTCCCAGAGGAGAGGAAACCCCGGTGGAGGTTCACAGCTCTCGATCTGTTCGACATCAGAGTTTAATTTTGAGAACCTGAAGAAAGACACAGATGTTATTTTCAGTTATCTCATCCTGTTTTCCAACTAAAGTTATTTTCTTAATCTTCTAAAATCATTTTTTTCTGGAAGAAGGAGCAGAACCTTGGACTCTAAGGAACCCTGAGCTCCTGGAGGAATCCGACAGTATGAGGCACCCTGGGGAACCTTGAAGTGCCTCAAAAAAACAAGGAACACTTCTTGGATTACAGAGGAACCTTTAGATCCTAAAAGCAACCCTGTATATAACTTAATAATACAAACAACGCTGGAGGAACCTTTAAAAAAAACTTTCTTAGAAACCCTAGAGGGACCTTTTAGAAACCCCAGGAAATCCAGGGACTGCTGGGAATCTCCTGAGGAACTTCCGGAAGAACTGGTGTTGCTTCAAGACTCCTGTAAAGTTCTGAGGATTGCAATAGATCTCAAAGGAACACTGAGAATCCCACAGGAAGGGGTGGTTTAGGTTTTGAAGCCCTCAGAAGAACCAGTGTGGAATCTAGAAATCACTAAGACAAGGAAGTCAATGAACCCTTAGGAATCCTAGAACGAGACTCAGAGCAAGTTGGAGGATGTAAATAGACCTTGAAGAACCCAACACAAAACTCATAAGTGCCCTGGGAACCTCATATGAACCCTGGGAACCCTTAAGAACCAAAGGAAATCTGGGGACAGCTGAGGACCTTGAGGATCCCAAGAAGAAATCGCTAAGCACGTTGAGGAACCCTATAGGGAACCTCAAGACCCAAAGGAAATCTGGGGACTGCAGAAGAACCTCAAAAGGCTTAGGAACTCTGATAACTCCTCAGGAACCCCCCAGAGAACCCATGGGGACCCTGCGGGACCTGCAGTATGCCCTGCAGGAGAAGATCGAGGAGCTGCGGCAGCGCGACGCCCTGATTGATGAGCTAGAGCTGGAGCTGGATCAGAAGGATGAGCTGATCCAGCGGCTGCAGAACGAGCTGGACAAGTACCGGTCCGTGATCCGGCCCGCCACCGCCCAGCAGGTCCAGGCCCAGCAGCAGAGTCTCGTCCTCCAGCCGGACCAGCACCGCAGCAAGCGGCAGGCCATCTCCGCCGAGCCCACCGCCTGCGACATCAGCGACCTCAGCCACGTCACCCTGCCCTTCTACCCCAAGAGTCCTCAGTAGGTCCACTTCATGTCCGTGTGTGGTTGAAGGGCACATATTCTGCTTTTAGTGGGTTTAAGTTATTTATGTCTTGTTCTGCTGTCAGATGTTAAACATGGTCAAAGTTCTAAAACTGGAGGCAGGTCAAAAGTCAGAGCTTCAACCTGCTCTCAATGCTGTCAGTTATTTTCTCAATTAATCGATTAGTCTTTCGGGCTAAAAAATGTCAGAAAATGGTGAAAAATGTAGATCACTGTTACCCGAAGCCCAAACTGGCATCCTCAAAAGTCTTGTTTTGTCCACAACCCAAAGATATTCAGTTTACTGTCAAAGAGGACTAAAGAGAAAATATTCACAGTGAAGACGCTGGAATTAAGTTTATCTATACAGCACATTTCAGCAACAAGCCAATTCAAGGTGCTTTACATTAAAAGCATTGAGATAAAGTGCAAAAGAAACACACCATGAAAGGACAATTAAATACAATTAAAAGTCATTAAAGAGCCAGGAGAATAGAAAATAAAAATGAGCTCAAATAGAATAAGACATATAAAATACAAGAATAAAAGTTACAGTGTAGTGTAAGAAATTAATAATTATTTGATTTAACAAAATGCAAACAGAAAAGTCTTCAGCTGTGATTTAAAAGAACTGAGAGTTGCAGCAGACCTGCAGTTTTCTGGGAGTTTGTTCAGATATGTGGAGCATAAAAACTGAACGCTGCTTCTCCAGGTTTAGTTTGGACTCTGGGGACAGAAAGCAGACCTGATCCAGACCACCTGAGAGGTCTGGATGGTTCATAATGTAGCAGCAGATCACAGATGTATTTTGACTCTAGACCATTCAGTGCTTTATAAACCAACAGCAGTATTTTAAAATCAGTTCTTTAACAGACAGGAAGCCAGTGTAAAGATCTGAGAACTGGAGTGATATGAATTACTTTGTAATTTGTCTTAATTTGGCTGCTGAAATTCAGGTCTGAGTCCATGACTACACCAAGATTTCTGGCTTTGTAGTTTTTAACATTATCGACTGAAGCTGAGTGCTGACTTAAACGTTCTTCCTTGGCTCCAAAAACAATTACTTCAGTTTTGTCTTTGTTTAGTTGAAGAAAATTCTGGCACATCCAATCGTTGATTTGTTCAATGCACTTACTAAATTCTTGTATTGGACCACAGTCCCCTGGTGATACGGTTATGTAAATTTGTGTGTCATCTGTATAATTATGGTTACAGATTTTGTTGTTTTCCATAATCAGTGGGAGTATGTAGATGTGCTTTTGGTGGCTAATGTTAGCTCATGTTAGTTGCTCTGTAACTGACATAACTGAGTCAGTGCTGACATTCTCTACATGTGTCACAGTTATACCACATTACTTTTCAGATGAAGATTTGACACAATGGATAATATAACAAGCTTTTAAAATACAACACATTGTTAAAGATGAAACCAGTGGTTTCCAACCTTTTTGTCTTTTGACGTCTTACAAAAAGCAGTGTGTAGTCGGGGTCACATTTCACATGTCTATGAGTTGTTAACAGCTCCACCAAATAGTGATTTTTCCTTCTAAACTTCTCACATGCTTTCATTTCAATAAATGTTCAAATGATCCGATATTTCAGCAAAAATCAAAGATTAGAGAAAAAGTCCAAAAACTGAAAACAGATTTGTGTATCAGAACTTTGTTTTTTCTTCTTTCCTCTCCCATTAATCATCTCACCACCCCTCAGATTTATCTGCTGACCCTTTGGAGGGACCCGACCCCTAGGTTGGGAACCACTGGACTAAACTAGCTAACTGTATATAAAGTAGTGTAAACTAGCTCCACCTCCAGCAGCTACAACAGTAACATGCTGCTCTAACACTGATGCTTCACTATTAATAATCTAATGATGTCATATATAATAATATATCAGTCAGAGGGACCAAACCACTACTTTTACTGCAATACTTTAACTACATCAAGCTCATAATACTTATGTACTTTTACTGCAATACTTTAACTACATCAAGCTCATAATACTTATGTACTTTTACTGTAGGAGGATTTTTCATGCAGGACTTTTACTTGTAAAGGAGTATTTTTACATTGCTGTATTGGTACTTTTACTGCAGTAAAGGATCTGAATACCTCTGGTTGCTGGTGTAACTGTTTGAGCTGGTTGTGGATGCTCAGGAAGTCAGTCTGTTCTCATGGAGATCGGCAGTCTGCTGTAGTGAAAGGCTGATTAAAAGCAGGCAGATGGGTGGAGGCAGCAGGATTCCAGACAGATTAAAACTTTCAAACATCATTTTTTTCCCCTGTTGAACAAAATGCTCCCCTCAGTCCTCACTGTGCAGGTGGAGGAGAAGGAAACCATTTAATTGCTCTAAGAGGGAATATTTACATGCTGAACATGGAGTTTCCTCTCTTCTCTCTAGTGTCTCATCAGTCTGATAATTTTGGTTTTATATGTTCAGGTTTGGAGATATCTGAGATTTCTGCTTCCACCCTCAAAAGATGAAGGTGAAAGGAGTTTGTGCTGCTCACAGCATTAAATGTGTCTCCATGCACCTGTTCTAATGAACGTTTTCAGTTTGTGCTGCATAAAATCTGAGTGGGCACACCAGAAATTCTAAAAAAAAAAGGCTAAATCTGTGTAAAAAGTGTTTCCTGTTGTCTGAGGTGTAACAGTATCTGTGTGGATATAAAGTAAATGTAAACAGACTGAGTGAATAAATGATGACGTACATGAATCATGTGACCTAAACGTCACTGAAGAGCTGAAAACATCAGATCTGTGTGGAGCGATGATGAGGAGACCGTAACCTTCCTCACATCAATACATGAAACTAACAGAAACGTCATATTTCCATCATGTTTTCCATCGTTTGAGCTTTGACTGTCGCTCTTTTAATGACGTCATCTCGTCGTGTCTTCTTCTTCTGCAACGGTTTAACAGCACCGACTGGAGGATTAGTGCCACCTGCTGTTTATCTGCTAATATTCACACAACAGCAGTGGATGGAAACAAATATTCACTACAATTTATACTGATCATTTTCAGGAAAATTTGTTAAAATGTCCATTTGGTTAAAACTGTGTTTTTGTCCAAAGTCTCTTAATAGCTTCAAATACAGATGTTTTGCACATTTTATTTTTGCAGAATAACGTGAAATATTAGACAATTTAGATTCCTAAAATGTTTTAGTGTATTGCTTTTTTTTTTTTGTAATCAGTGTTGGTGACCGTCAAAGATGAAATATTCAGATTGCTCATTTCATTCAACCAACAGTCCACCGAAATCTCAAATTTGGACTCATCAGACCAAAATAGAGATTTCCACTGGTCTAATGTCCGTTCCCTGTGTTTCATTTCTCTTCTTCTTATTGTATCTCCTACAGTCGTGGTTTCTCCACCATAACGACCTGATTCACACAGCCTCCTCCGAACAGTTGATGTTGAGATGCGTCTGCTGTTTGAACTCTGGGAAGCATTGATGTGGGCTCTAATCTGAGGTGTTAATTGGTGATTTCTGAGGCTGGTTACACGAATGAACTTCTCCTCAGCAGCACTGGTTTGGTCCTCATGAGAGCAAGTTTCACATCACAGTGTTTGATGGTTTTTGCGACGGCACTTGATGAAACTTTCAGAGTTGTTTTCCAGATTGACTGATGTCTTAAAGTAATGATGGACGTCGTGTCTCTTTAATTAGCTGAGCGGTTGTTGCCATAATATAAGAAATTCCACCAGTTAACTTTTGACGAGGCTCACCTGTTAACTGAAAACCATCCAGGTGACGACGTCATGAAGCTGGTTCAGATTTTACCAACAGTGTGCAAAGCTGTCATCAAGACAAACAGTGGCGACTCTGAGGAATGATTACATGTGTTATTTTATAGTTTTGATGTCTTCAGTTCTGTTCTACAATGTAGGAAATAGTAAAAATAAAGAAAAACCCTTGAATGAGAAGGTGCGTCTAAACTTTTGACTGGTACTGTACTTGTAGCCATAATGTTTCTACTTGTAGCAGTTGCATTTCATCTGTAATTGTAGTGAATCATCACTCACATCATCATTTTGCCCCGAAGTCAGTGGAAAAGAAATATTAAATCACTTTATTCTCTTTTCAAATGCTGCTTTATGTGTACGCTCCCCTTGCTAGCATCCATTTTCCAGAGATCAGTATATGATAATGTATTGTTCTGTCTGTCCACAGCAGCAGTAACAGCCACTGTGTTGGTTCTTAATCCATGTGGTCCGCCCACACACACACACACACACACACACACACATACACAGACCTCAGAGCTTTGACAGGGTTTCATTTACCATCCCACCACTTCTCTCTGTCAGCGTCCTGCAGCCCGTCTGTGTGTGTGTGTGTGTGTGTCTGTGTGTGTGTGTGTGTGTGTGTGTGAGATTTTCAAACATTAATAAAAGTATTACAGTCGAGTGTGTGTGGGCTGTGAACACCCACCAGCTCTCCTGCTGTCTGCAGTAACGCTTCATAAGCGTTTTCAGCTCGTCACAAGTTAATGATCAGCTGATGACACAGGAGTCACATATCTGCTGCTGACTGAAGGCTTAATGCAGAAACTGATGTGGTTCCATCCAGAATACCAAAATCATCCACATCATGAACCACAGTTCAGGTGTGCAGGAAAAATTCTTCTTCTAGGAAGTTTCTACTGGTAGACATGAAGTTTCTACTTGTAGCCATGATGTTTCTACTTGTAGCCATGATGTTTCTACTTGTAGCCATGCTGTTTCTACTTGTAGCCATGCTGTTTCTACTTGTAGCCATGACATTTATACTTGTAGCCATGACGTTTCTACTTGTAGCCATGCTGTTTCTACTTGTAGCCATGATGTTTCTACTTGTAGCCATGCTGTTTCTACTTGTAGCCATGCTGTTTCTACTTGTAGCCATGCTGTTTCTACTTGTAGCCATGATGTTTCTACTTGTAGCCATGCTGTTTCTACTTGTAGCCATGATGTTTCTACTTGTAGCCATGCTGTTTCTACTTGTAGCCATGACGTTTCTACTTGTAGCCATGACGTTTCTACTTGTAGCCATGACGTTTCTACTTGTAGCCATGACGTTTCTACTTGTAGCCATGCTGTTTCTACTTGTAGCCATGATGTTTCTACTTGTAGCCATGACATTTATACTTGTAGCCATGACGTTTCTACTTGTAGCCATGATGTTTCTACTTGTAGCCATGACATTTATACTTGTAGCCATGACGTTTCTACTTGTAGCCATGCTGTTTCTACTTGTAGCCATGATGTTTCTACTTGTAGCCATGACATTTATACTTGTAGCCATGACGTTTCTACTTGTAGCCATGATGTTTCTACTTGTAGCCATGACATTTATACTTGTAGCCATGACGTTTCTACTTGTAGCCATGCTGTTTCTACTTGTAGCCATGATGTTTCTACTTGTAGCCATGCTGTTTCTACTTGTAGCCATGACATTTATACTTGTAGCCATGATGTTTCTACTTGTAGCCATGACATTTATACTTGTAGCCATGATGTTTCTACTTGTAGCCATGACATTTATACTTGTAGCCATGATGTTTCTACTTGTAGCCATGATGTCTCTTCTTGTAGTGATGTTTCAACTTGTAGAAATGACTTATACTTGTAGCATGTTTCTTCTTGTAGCAATGACGTTTATAATGTCATTATACTTGAAATGATATTTTTACTTGTAGCAATGTTTCTACTTGTAGAGATGACGTTTCTACTGGCAGCGATGATATTTTTAGCTGTCAAGAGGTTTGTCCTGGCTTTCATGCTGTTGTACTCACTCACAGTTGTCTGTCCAGCGTGCTGTCTCTTGTCACTTGTGCGATGATGACTATTCCATTTGTTGTGATGATGTTCCTGACTTTCTACCGAGTTCATTCAGGTTTTCTTCTGCTCAAACTTCTGCTCACAGTCGGATGGAAACTGATCTGAGTGCAGGATATGAAAGTCTCTCCCGTATCCTCCTTTCAGATCTTAAAAAAAATCTAAATCTATTCTTTCTGTCACTTTATCTCTTTCTCATTTTCCTAGTTTTCTTCCTTCTGTACTTCTCTCCTTCCTGACTTGACCTCTTCAAATTTCTGTTCATCTCTCGTCTGTCTGTGTGTTTATTTATTGTGTTTTGTTTTTTCAGCTCTGTCGCGTTGTTTTTCTCTCCACTTTGACTGTTGCAACTCATTTTTCTTTCCTTTTACCTTTTCTATTCATTTTACTCTTTTCTCTTTAGTTATTTTTGCCCTCTCTCTTGTATCTCACTGCTCTTCTGTTCCTCTCATCCTGTTTTCCTTCTATTTTATCTCTGTCATTTGTCTTTTTCATCTTTTTCTTTCTCTCCAAAATCTAAATCCAGCCTCTGTTTTTCTGTTGACTTTTGTTTTTCTTCACTCTCTCCTGCATTTTACCTCTCTTCTACCCTCTCCCTCCTTCTTCTGTGACTCTTGCAGTAATAATATGAGGATCTACTCTATCACCCCCCTCAGTCCGGCCACAATGTGTCTTCATTGAAGCTGGTTTCCTCCTGAGTCCAATTTACATGCAGATGTTGAACCTGGGCTGAAATATTTCTTCCTCTGCAGATAAACCAAAATAAAATCCAGCTCTAACAGATCCTCTCGGCGCTCATCTCATCCACTGGATGCAATAAAAGCCTCAATCTATTCGTAGGAAGACCTTTAGGTGTCTTTTTTTCCTCCTTACAACAGAGTTATCTCTTATCCCAGAGCACTTTATAGCCTCAGAAAGGACCGTCGGCCGCCTCGCCCAAGAAATTTCTCACAAAACTAATATTTCTTCTGTGAATTTAATTTGGGCCAAACTGTCGTCTCAGTTTCAAAGTTTCAGACGGGAAAGAGTCAGACGAGGTCAAGCTGCAGTGAGGATGTTTCTGCCAATCAGTAGTCAGCAGCGGTTCCTCTAATGTCCACTAAATGCTGCTAAAGAAAACTCTAGACTGTGTTAAAGTGAATGAGAAAACCCCCAAACTTCTCAAAACAAAAAGCTTGTAAAAAGATAGACATGTACTTGATGTTTCTGAGGCTTTCAGCCACATGTCATGCTCTCTGTGGAGGTGGTTCAGTTGTTGTCACCTGAGGACTTCAGTCACATGATGACAGGCAAATTAAATATTCTCTGTGCTTCTCAGTGATTGAACTCCTGGTTCTGGACATCTAAACTCAGGGAAATGACTGAGTCAAATATACTGTGTGAGGTGAAGAAGAGTCAAAACTCATCCTTCTCGGAGTCATAGTTTCATGTTTTGTCGTTTGGTGCTGAGCAGGTAGTGCACAGCGGCTTTTTACAGCTTTTTCTCTGAAAATGACGCTATGAGACGCTGAGAGTGAACCAGAACAGAATCATCACAAGTTTTCTGCGATATCAAATAAATCCAGTGATAGTTGTCTGTATATCCATGGCTACACTGCAAACAGGAGCTGCTAACAGCTGATTCAACATGTATTCAATGGAGACTATATAACAAAATGTAAACAAATCTGGTGTAAAAACAAGTCTGAAAGAGAACAGCAGCTCATCTGATAAGCTTTAACAGTGTCCCGCTCTCCTGATGCTTTTATTTTTTTCTCATTATATTGGTTCCCAAACAGGCCTATATGTTGCTGTTAGCATGTTTCCATCTGTCAGATTAGCAAAAGCATGTTTGTAGTAGAAGGAAAAAACTCTTTAAAATGCAAGGACGTCGCTCTGGACGGGCTTTAAATGACAATCGCTCATTGCAGCTGTAATTATTAGGATTAATATATGAAGATTGGCTGCAGGCTCCAGATGGAGGATGGATCTCTGGGTTTTGGAGCCTGATTAAATCTCTAATCATCAGTTGTGAACATGCTCTGGAGGATTTGGACGCTGTTACATGAACTGTTTGAAACTGTTTTCAGATCCGTTTTTTGAAACAAAACCAAAACTCTGATCCAGTCGACAGCTGGAAGTGTTGATTTTTGGGTTTGCGTGTGATTTTCTCCCTTCGTCTTTTCTTCCATCTGTTTGTCTCTTTCAGTCCGTTTCAATTAAAATGTGCTTTATTGACTTGACAGGAAGGAAACCTTTGGCTGAGCTGTGATATCCTCGTCTCTCTCTCTCTCTCTCTGCAGAGACTCTGGGGGGCTCTGCAGAGAGAGAGACTCATACATCTCCATGTTCGGCTGCTTTTCATTTGTTTTGAAGGAGGAAGGAGTTGCTCCTCAGCTCTGAAAAAAAGAAAATAAAAACCATATTGCAGATATCTGATGACAGGACTGTTAATGTGTGGCACCAGCTGCTGAGAAAATATATAATTATAACGCACTAATTGGCAATTTACTTTGGAAAAGACGATGATCAAATTCAATTTCAGACCTAATAGAATAAAATGTTTTAGTGCAGGAAACACTGAGGGAACACCATCCTGCAGTAATCAGCGTGAGTTAGCAGCAGACGGCTGCAGATGCTGCAGTTTAAGTGTTCAGTCAGGAGTTCATAAACTATACGACCTGAGGGCTGAAACAATGAACACAACTGTCTCACTGTGTGTGTGTGTGTGTGTGTGTGTGTTTGTGTGAAGCAGATATGAAGTCAGATTGCATCACAACATGAACAGAGTGTGTTTCAGTGCAGATACAATCATTATTAGACATCCTGAACACACACAGAGAGAAACAGTCTGTTTTATAAGTCACTGTTGACTTTGTGTGTGCACTTTATTTCAGACAGTCAGGTGTGAGGAGGAAGTATAAACTTAAAGTTCATTCTGCTGATTTTCCATATTTTTCTGCTCGTCAGCAAATCTCATCTTTAGTTTGTTTAGAAATGTCTCCAAAGAGTAAAAAACAGCAATAAGATTATTTTATATCACAAAGTCTTGACTTTGTACTACATTATAAATTTCTCAAAGAAGTTTTGTACAAAGCACAACAAGCTAGTGAAGCTGTAAACTGAACCACTTTCCTGCACATGCTCAGTAGTGTCTGCTGTACACAGAACTACTCTCCAGAGAGTCACATCTTATCGCTGTTATTAGTCTTTGGAGCCGTTTCTAAACAAACTAACGAGACCAAAACTCTTCATGATGAAGGAACATGTGACCCAGTGCACCGCTGTGACTCACTGACGTGTTTTTAATAGTTTCTGGACAACAACGGAGGAATCAGATATATCAATAACAACACTTGTTAGTAGATCAGTTCATTGTTGGTTTGGATCCAAACATGAAAATCGCCAGAATTAGTGATTTTGCACCACTGCACCTCAGCGTGTTTCCATGTGTTTCTGTGTGAAAGTTTAAAGCCTTTTTGTGGCTCTAGAGGCAGCTGATGATGTCACTGATGATGTCACTGATGATGTCACTGATGATGTCACTTGAGTCAGCGTCAGTTGGGCCTGAAGACTATAAACCTGAATAAAAAAAAGATCTGGGTGTGTGGAGTTAGAAAGAAGTGAGGTTAGCAGCTCCAAGCTACATTAGCCGCTACTAGCATAACACACCCCAACCTCCAGGTGCATCGTGGGTAATGTAGGCGGCAGGTTTTGACAAGGAAGAAGAATGTGTGGAATAAAAAGACGAAATCTCTGGGTTTTTTAAAAAAAAAACAACTTTCCATCATGAATCAGATGATGTTGCGTCATATTACTACATAATACTTTAATATTAATTTTTATTTTGCATTAAACACTATATCACATTATTCTTTTTCATCTTTTACAATTATGTCATATTATTGTGTCATTATTGTACAGTGTGTCTATTTTATATGTACTGCACACATATTATACATAATATTTAATATATGTTTATGTATAGTTATATTATATGTGTATTATTCATACTTATAAGTTATATATTGTATAGTATAACCACCACAGTTGTCTCAGCTGGACTCATTAACTTCTTAGTTGTATTTCTGGATTATTATTTCATCATTTCTACACAAAACACACAAAAAAAACATTATATTCAAGACTCTCTGTAGATATGTGTCCTGTTAAAAAATATATTTTAAGGCAAAATTGTTGATAAGTGTAGAAAAACTTTAAGCTGACTGAAATATTTATACCATCTAAACTACACAATGCAGCAAGTGTCAAGTGCATTAAAAAAAATAAAAATTATGCATATTGGTGAGTAATACTATTGAATTTTCTCCAAAGTAACTAACATGGAGCGTTTCAGCTCCACAAAATCAGCTTTTGTCTTGTGAATTATTCAATAATTTTATTTTTTCAGGACTTATAAAAAAGATTCAGATAAATGAAATGAAAAATAAACATCTTTTATTTAATCTGTGGTTTTTACTTTTGTTCCCTGAATTTAGCCTCACAGGCAGAGCCGCATCGATCCTGAATATACTAACCTCCGCTCCTCTCCGCTGCTGCAGGTCGAAGGACTTGATAAAGGAGGCCATCTTGGACAACGACTTCATGAGGAACCTGGAGTTGTCTCAGATTCAGGAGATCGTGGACTGCATGTACCCGGTGGATTATGGGAAGGACGCCTGCATCATCAAAGAGGGCGACGTGGGCTCTCTGGTCTACGTGATGGAAGGTGAGGAGACACAAGCTTGTGACTGTGGACACGAGAGGTTTCTGACTTGTCTCGGTTTTATTGTCCGGGTCTCGAGGGTTTTACGACTGACTCGATGTGTCCTTGAAGTGTTTTTGACTTGCAGTTGTCTCGATCATGAGGGGTTCTCTGAGTCCTTCAGGGTTATTGACTGGTCTCAGACCAGTCGAAGTGTTGACATATTTTGTCTCCATAGTGACGGATGTTGAACTGGCCAGGAGGCTCGTCTCTGTCTCCAGGGTTTTAAGTCTAGGACTTGTCTTTCAGGAACTTTTTGACGTGAACTTGTTTGTTCTGGTCTTGAGGGTTTGTTGACTCGTACGTCTCTCGGTAGTGAGAGTTTTTTTTTTCAGACTTGTGAGATGTTTTTGACTCGTCCGGGTCTTGAGGGTTTCATGACTCTGGCTTGTGTTCATAAAAGAGTTTTTAACTTGAACTTGCTTCAGTTTTGAAGGTTTCTGACTCTGACTTGTCTCAGTTGTAAAGTATTTTTAACTTGGACTTGTCTCGGTTTTATTTTGATCGATCTTGAACTGACTCGATGTGTCCTTGAAGTGTTTCTGACTCTGACTTGTCTCGACATTCTGACTAGTTGTTAGAGGTTCTTGACAGTTTTTTATTTTTTCTTTAACTTTTCTCAGTCTTAAAGGTTTTTAGACTTGGACGTTTCTTCTGTTTAGATGAAACTTGTCAAAACTTTTCTCAACTTGAATTTTCTTTGTTTTTTTCACTCAGAATCGTCAAAGTGGTGACAGCTTTTATCTTGAATCTGAATGAAGAAAGTGTTTTCAGACTCTGACTTGTATTTAACTCGAGGTGTTTTTATCTCTGTGGTGAGGGGGTTTTGTTTCTTTTACCCGGGTTTGTCCTGTGTCTTTGTTTTTGACTTGTTTTGTTCGTGAGGGTCCAGTGAAGAGCTGCAGTTGTGTTTTATTTCTCCAAACTAAACTGATCAGTTTGGTTTTGCGACTTAAATTTTTAAAAAGGTGTCGGAGGCTCAAACATCAAACTGCTCAACACAGAAAAAACAAATTTCTTTAGTTACTCTTTTCATTATACAGCTTTTATAACCATGTTTGTGTATTAAAGATTAAATTAGGAAGCTAAGCGACCTGGAAAGTGAAGTTTCTTTTTTTTAATGAGTGTGATGCTGCTTCTTTAGAGGCTCTGAGCATCTTGACATTTCCAGCTCAAACAGAGAAAAGTCTGTGAAGTTGCTGCAGAAGTTTCCCGGAGCTCTGTTCGACCTTTCGGCTCGAGTTTTCTCAGCCGCCGGTCGTCTTCCAGAAAAGCATCAAAGTGGCGTAACATGTGTTGTGTAACATGTCAGAACGCCTGAAGGCCGCTGAACGCTCACCTCCACATCCGGGCTCAGCTCTTCACTTTAAGTTTCCGCTGCCGTCGTTCTCTCTTCTGTCTCTGTGGTTTATCACTCAAATCTGTGCAAGTTGATTAAAGCCTCTGGAAACGTGGCTTGAAATCATAAAAATGCATATATGATATCAAAGTTGAGTGTCTCATTAAGCTTCCACAAAAATCTGAATGACAATAAACATTCATAACTATTAGAAAACGTAGCTCATTTTCAGCTCAAGTACCGTTTTATTTTCTATTCATTCACTAAAACGTTCTGCTGATATGGAATAAAATACCAAATCTATCAAATGGACTCTACTTGGTTAGAAAGCTTGACTCAGGTCAAACCACCAGTATTAATAAATACTCTTATTTCTTTCTTCTGGAGTTAAATTCATTCCATGAATGCAGTCAACAAAGCAACATAACTCATCACTATGACGACCGTCTCTACTGTTATCAGATCATTTTAACACCTGAAGACACAAACATGATGAAAACTGTTGGTTACGTTACTTTTATGATAAAATAAAATAATCTGAATCAAGCTGATGACTGAAGGTGAAATTAATCAGCAGCTTCAACCAGGAAACCAACCAGAAGAAGAACAAACATGTAACTGAAAGCAGCATCGATTTGTCATTTTTATTCATATCAAAGAATATAAATTGGCGTTTTTACAATGAGAAACGAGGAAAAGGCAGAAAATGCTCTCAGTGTGATTTCTTTATCTACAGTTTATATGCAGTTTGTTCTATAATCAGCTTTGTGCTCTTCTGGCTGTACTGTATTTACACAGAGCTCTTTTGTTATATTTATAGCTGTGTTTGAGGTTAGTGTGTTATATAAGAGGCCTGTTTAGTGACATGATCCTCCCACTTAAAACACAGGTTGATGTGCGTTCGGGCAGTCACAGTTTATCCTGTGTGTCTGAGTTTTTACTCATATTTGAGCTGTGAAATCAGCTCATATTTAATTAATGCAGTTTTGTTCAAACTGTGGACTGAATTACAGCTTTACGGATTAAATGTTTCAGTAAAGCATCGTTCAAATTAAACTTTACATCTCAGTAGGGGTCACATGGCCTTTTAGAAAAACCTTCAAACACTCTGACAGTCAAGTTGTATTTGTCAGATGTAGCCACTCAGGACGTTTTTAATCTTTTTGTCTCGGTGCTTTTGGACTCACAGCGGCTCGACAACAATCCTCCAGATGGCCAGTTCCTCTGTGCCGGTGGGTGGCAGCGAGCGGTGTGAACAAACTGATGACATTTATATCTACGGAAAAAAGCTGCCGGGCGGATAACACCCCTGCTGAATTTAAGAACGCGTCCTCACAATCTCAAAAATATCTTTTTGCCAGATTTTATTAAAAGGGATGTAAGCTAATTAGCAAAAGCAGTTTTAATAATCTCTCTTTTTTTAAATGGAGTCTGGTGTGGGCGGCCAGGCACAGATTCATGTTGCTCACTGTGTGTTTGTACAACTGATAATAAGCTGTGTGTGTTGTATTGATCATATTGTGAGGACTCACCTCATATCTGAGGACAAAAACCAGGTCCCCACAACTTAAAACGTTTATTTTAAGCTTCAGAAACATAAAATATAAACAAATAAAATAAGAATAAGAAGAAAAACAAAGTGAACTTTTGTGAGTCTGTTGTTGAATTTAAAACAGTTGAAGCTCTGAAAGGGTTTGAAGTGTTAAATTTTAGCTTTTAAGTTTAAAACCTGCAGGCAGTTTGTGAGGAAACACTGAAAATAGTTGAACTGTGAGTTGAAACACCAGACAGTTTTAAGTGTGTGCAGTGTAAATAGTTAAAGGGTCGACGTGAAGAGACTGAAAGACGTTGAAGAGGAAAAGATGAAAGCATTGAAATGATCAGTTAGTTGAAGCGCCAGATAGATGAGACGAGGAGATGTGATTGAAGTTTAAGAGTAAAAATTAGTTGATTCCTGTCAAAAAATCACATGTTTGGATCCAAACCAACAATGAACTGATCTACTAACAAGTATTGTTATTGATATATCTTATTCCTCCGTTGTTGTCCAGAAACTATTAAAAACACGTCAGTGAGTCACACCGCTGCTCTGGGTCACATGGTCCTTCATTATGAAGAGTTTGGTCTCGTTAGTTTGTTTAGAAACGGCTCCAAAGACTAATAACAGCGATAAGATTGTGACTCTCTGGAGAGTAGTTCTGTGACGTGGTTCTCTTTACAGCAAACAATCAACTTTACAATTTTTCCACGCTCGTCATATTGATCAGACTCTGACCCAGACGTTGTAAATTTCTCAAAGAATTTCAGTACAAAGTCAAGGCAAGTTTATTTGTGTAGCACATTTCAACAACAAGGCAAATCAAAGTGCTTTACATCGAGCATTAAAGGCATTAAAACAGAATATAAAAGCAACACAAGTATGAAGACATATAAAAACAATTAAAAAAGTGTTAAATTTGGAAATAAAAAGAAGCTAAAAAGGGAATAAGACAGATAAAACATGAGAATAAAAGTAACAGTGTAAAATATTAACCCTTAATGTGGTTTAATGAAAGGCTGCAAACAGAAAAGTCTTCAGCTGTGATTTAAAAGAACTGAGAGTTGCAGCAGACCTGCAGGTTTCTGGGAGTTTGTTCAGATATGTGGATCATAAAAACTGAACGCTGCTTCTCCAGGTTTAGTTTGGACTCTGGGGACAGAAAGTAGACCTGATCCAGACCACCTGAGAGGTCTGGATGGTTCATAATGTAGCAGCAGATCAGAAATGTATTTTGGCCCTAAAACCATTCAGTGCTTTATAAACCAACAGTAATATCTTAAAGTCAATTCTTTGACAGACAGGAAGCCAGTGTAAAGATCTGAGAAGTGGACTGATATGATCCACTTTCTTGGTCTTAATGAGGAGTCCAGATGTCTTCGTCTGCCTTACACAGAACTACTCTCTGAAAACATGATCGCTGTTATTAGTCTTTGGATCCGTTTCTAAACAAACTAACATGACCAAACTCTTCATGATGAAGGAACATGTCACCCAGGAATAAGATCAGTTCATTGTTGGTTTGGATCCAAACATGAAATTTGTTGACAAGAAGAAAAATATAGAAAATCACCAGAATGATCCTTTAATCCTTTAATGAAAGCAGCTGAAATGTCAAATGAAGCTGAAGCACCAGTTTAAGTGTTTGCACTGCAGACAGCTGAAGTGTCAGTTGGAGTGTTTGAACAGTCGGTCGAGGAGTTGATGTGTGAGACTGGAAGCAGTTACACTGTCAGTTGAAGTTGAAGTGAGCTGAAGACAGAGAGCGTCTGATGTCACGCAGTGATGTCACCCACTTCAGCTTTCTATAGAGTAGTGAAGTGTGCGGCTGCTGGTTCCTGAAGTGTTTCTCCTCATTCTGTATTTTCAGATGTTTCTCAGTCAGGACTCTCCTGATAATACAACCCAGTCGCCAGAATTAAACGTTGGCATTGAACGTTTCTGCAAACCACAAAAACGTTGAATATATCTACGTTTCAACACGTGTAATACGCATCATATCAACATTTCTACCCGTTGAATAATGATGTTTTATGGTGTGACAGCGCTGTGGTTAAGGTCTGGTTAGGTTTAGACACAAAGACCACTTGTTTAGGGTAAGGGTTACACCCGGTTTTCTTGCCAGAAAAATGGCTGCAAATGTCCTGACGTCTTGCTAAAAACAACCGCTTTTGTCGGTTGAGGCAGGAAACGGACGTTGGTTTCGAGGTGGTCTCGGAGCGTGTTCTCTGCTGATTTCCAACTTGCTGCCAAGAAACTTACCAACCATCCACCTGCCCCTCCTCCTCCTAATAGGAAATATCAGCTCATATAGATCGCATGTGAACTACGTCACGTTAGAAATGTTAATATGCTACGTATTACACATGTTGAAACGTAGATATTCAGCGTTTCTGTGGTTTGCAGAAACGTAAACTGCCAACATTTTATTCTGGCGACCAGGCTGGATAATGTAACGATCCTACAGGTTTATATTCTGACCTCCTGTCTCAATTATTTCAGCTTCGTTTCTGAGAAATCATGTTTTGTCTGTGATCTTGGTGGAAGAATACTACAATACCCATGAGCCTTTGCTGCTGTTGTTATGAAGAAGAAGCCAGTCAGAGGCATCAAGCTGCAAATTAAAATCAAAAGTGATTTAATCAGCAGTTTTTTCAACACCTTCCACTGCTGCTCGTCGTTAGTGACTCACATGACCAAATTTCAACTCTGTGATTGGTTGTTCTCTTGCTGAAATGCACCTTGGGAGTCGTAGTTATGTAGTTATGTCCACAGTCTTGTAGCTTCGACTTTTCACTAAAGAATCAGATATTTTCTAACACAGTTGTTCATCTTTTGTTCTGATGATTCAACAGGAGAGTTTCCTGTTTCCACTATCCTGTTGCATTATGGGAAATGTAGGAACCAGTGTTTTGGGAGTTTGACCCAAACAAGAGGATAAAAGTGAGAATATCTCCAACTCTGCTGCTCAGGTTTCAACTGTTTAACTCTTTGTGGGTGATGTTTGTAAAAGAGACGTGTTTTTGAAATCCCATAAATCTGGAAATTTTGCATTAAAGTTCTGATTGGAAGGATTTCTCCTCGTGAAACAGATGATGGTGAGGGACAGAAATAAGCCTCAGATTCTGTGAAATGAAAATATCTGTTTTTGGACCCGAGAGGACAAAATAAATAAAAAAAACAAAAAAAACAATAAAAAATAGAAAAAACGAACAGTGTCTTTAAAGCACCGGAGGAAACAAGAGAAAAAAAGAACAAAACAGATTCATGTTATGATTTGATCAACGTCCAGAGAAGGCGTGTGTGTGTGTGTGTGTGCGTGTGTGTGTGTGTGTGTGCGTGCGTGCGTGCGTGCGTGCGTGTGTGTGTGTGTGTGTGTGTGTGTTGGGGGGCGCAGATGGTGGCTAAATATAACGACTTCTGTCACAGGAAGAGGAAGTGATCCCTAAAAACAGACCACGAGGAACATTGATTGAAGTATGTGTGTGTGTGTGTGTGTGTGTGTGTGTGTGTGTGTGTGTGTGTGTGTGTGTGTGTGTGTGTGTGTGTTATGAATATGATGATCATTAATTCTATGTTTGGAGGAAGAAACAGATGCAGCAGTTTTGTCTCATTATGTAAAAGACAGGACATATACGCACACGCACACACACAGCTCTCCCGTGGATGCGGTTGCCATGGCAACTTGTTGGATGACCATATTCAGCATTTGAAATGTTTTCACAGTTTGGAGTCAGTTCATAAACGAGGAAAAGAAAGAAAGAAAGTAATATTGAGAAAGTCTTGGTACTTTGGTTGGTATCTGGGATGAATCAGTGTTCTGCAGCTGTGGAAACAAAGTACATTTACTCAAGTACTGTACTTTAAGTACAACATTGAGGTACTTGTACTTGGTACTAGTATTTCCATGTGATGCTACTTTCTACATTTCAGAGGGAAATATTGTACTTTCTACTCCACTACATTTATTTGATAGCTTTAGTTACTTTTCAGATGAAGATTTGACACAATGGATAATATAACAAGCTTTTAAAATACAACACATTGTTAAAGATGAAACCAGTGGTTTCCAACCTTTTTGGCTTTTGACGTCTTACAAAAAGCAGTGTGTAGTCGGGGTCACATTTCACATGTCTATGAGTTGTTAACAGCTCCACCAAATAGTGATTTTTCCCTCTAAACTTCTCACATGCTTTCATTTCAATAAATGTTCAAATGATCCAATATTTCAGCAAAAATCAAAGATTAGAGAAGATATGAAAAAACCAAGTTACGGTTGGGTAAGTACTCTGCTGCTGCGCTTGTAGTTCTTTTAATGGGAGCTGTAGTTTGTGTTTTCTATATTAAGTTGTTGAATTGTTGAAAATATTTTTTTAAAATGTGCTTCATATTTCTAAGTTGTAGTGCATTAAGCTCTCAGTATAAAAGGCCTCCACGTGACCAACAGTGTCACAGAAGCAGCTTGCAGAGTTTGGAAAGACGCCTGTTGTCTGTCTTCAACACATGATGTTTCCCCTAAGATACGAGCGATGGAAAGGACCAGTGGATCAGTGTTACACATGGTTTTATACAGAGAGAGATAAATGATAAAATAATGTCATCAGAGGCTCTGAATCTCCCTGCAGGTTATTAGTCTGTAAGTGTGACTCTGAACTGGGTTAATTTGAGGCTATTGACTGTAATAATGACAGAAACACAGACCTGCTCCAGTTACACTGCTTTCTGTCTTTGTTGCTCTAAACACAGAAGCACTTAAAAGAAAAAATTGATTTGCATCCACTCGACTGTTTGACAGCGAGTCCTTGTTTTAAAAACTCATTAAAGCGGCTGGAGAGCTTTCACTCGCTCTGACAGGCTGTCAGAAAAAATGAATGCAGCCAAAAGAGACAAACAGCAGCTCTGATGTCGTTAAAAAGCCGTCTCTCTTTAGTCAGAATGAAAGTTGATTTGTGCTTTTGTTGCAGGTAACAGCAGCAGACTGAACTCGCCCATTTTTTCTCTTCCAGTTCGAACACAATTGTATTCGTTCTTCCGGTTAGCGCTAGCATCCCAGCTATACAATGAGCATGACACGCATCGTCTAAATCTTACTGTTTCAGAAACATATGCCGTCAAACACATCATGCTCAAATCTAAAATCTCAGTACACCAACTACTGCTGAAGCTGGAAGTCTCAAAACATCACTGAAAATGACCAGGGTGCACTCAAGCTAATGCTAACATGCTAGCCTGTTGAAAACAATCAGTGTTAGTACTTCAACTCAGAGGCACAACTAAACAACATGGAGTTACATTAATACAGGGGTATATTGAGACAAAACATAGTTTGATAGTAGAACGCTGACATGTTTTGGCTCGTTAGGACTCAGCTGACATCCCAAAGTAAATGTCAGCGTTCAGTCTTCTTCATCAGTATGAGTCTGAAATGTCAGAGACGCTGCCTGTTCAAATGCTGAACGCTGTACGACATCTCAATCTCACAAACAATTAAATGATAACAGCACTGATACACAAACAGTGGAAACAGGAAACTGATGAACGTGATGTCATCTGTGAAGATTCATCAAGACGTGACAGTCGCAGTGTGCATCTCTTTCCTCACTGTATATACTTGTAATATTTTAAATTTCCTTCATTTACAGGCTTTTATTATAATTACTCTAAAGTTAAACTGTTCAGAAATGTCCTCTCAACATGATGAGAAAATGTTGTTTATTAACGTATTGCAAAAATTAAGTTGCAAAAATGTTGATACTGAACACAGAACAATATATGCTAGTAGGGACTTCATCAATATTTAACTTTTTCTGGTTGGGTTCAGACTGTTGGTTAATGTTACAGAAAGATCATGGTCTCTGTTTAATACAAAAAAAAGTCTCAATATGGTTAAAGTGCACATTTCCAGCTCTATATTTATATTCTGGGGCTCTACTGGAATATCTTTGTATGATTTCCAGTTAAAAACTCCTTATTTATCTTCTACTGGTCCTTTATGCAGCCCCTCAGTTCAGCCTCTGTCTGAAACAGGCCGTTTTAGCTCCTGTCTCTTTAAGGCCCCGCCTCCTGATGAGCCCACTCTGTTCTGATTGGTCAGCTTCAGGAAGCTTCCTCCGGCTCCAGAGGCTATGTAAACAAACTATAGTAGGGTTCAACTATAGGGGGTTCAACGATAAATGCACATAATCGTGACAAAATAAATAGTGAAATGAGTATATTGCAAAAACCCCCCCAAAACAATTCATCTTAAGCTCACCTGTCTGAACTTTTTTCACATCTTTGTCAGCTACAGGAGCAAACAGCTGATGTACCAGCTGGCTTGTTCTCCTTTAACTTGAACTTCCATGTTTCTCTTCACTTGACAGTTTACATTCTCCTCTTGCCTCTGACAAGCCGTTTTCTCCAGTGGTGAATGTGACGTACATGATCAGAGCTGATACCAGGTATTGGACGTCAGAACCAAGCAGAGCCTTGAAGACCTCGAGTCTGAGATCTTCCTCTGCATTCAGCTATGAGCAGTTTAAAAGTAAAACTGAGAAAACTGTGAGTTAATTAATTGTTGTTTTAATTAATTCTTATGCTTTTGTTTTGTGTGACTGTCTCTCTCCCAGAGGGGAAGGTGGAGGTGACGAAGGAGGGGATGAAGCTTTGTACGATGGGACCGGGGAAAGTGTTCGGAGAGCTGGCCATCCTCTACAACTGCACCAGGACGGCTACTGTCAGGAGTGAGTACATTGAGTGTGTGTGTAGTCGGGGTCACATTTCACATGTCTATGAGTTGTTAACAGCTCCACCAAATAGTGATTTTTCCCTCTAAACTTCTCACATGCTTTCATTTCAATAAATGTTCAAATGATCCAATATTTCAGCAAAAATCAAAGATTAGAGAAAAAGTCCAAAAACTGAAAACAGATTTGTGTATCAGAACTTTGTTTTTTCTTCTTTCTTCTCCCATTAATCATCTCACCACCCCTCAGATTTATCTGCTGACCCTTTGGAGGGCCCCGACCCCTAGGTTGGGAACCACTGGACTAAACTAGCTAACTGTATATAAAGTAGTGTAAACTAGCTCCACCTCCAGCAGCTACAACAGTAACATGCTGCTCTAACACTGATGCTTCACTATTAATAATCTAATGATGTCATATATAATAATATATCAGTCAGAGGGACCAAACCACTACTTTTAGTAGTCACATGAATATAACACATTAAACAATGTGTTGTATTTTAAAAGCTTGTTATATTATCCATTGTGTCAAATCTTCATCTGAAAAGTAACTAAAGCTGTCAAATAAATGTAGTGGAGTAGAAAGTACAATATTTCCCTCTGAAATGTAGTTCTACTCATATACAGTACTTAATTTCTTTACTTGGACAATAAACTGTTTGTTTGTTTTTCTTAACCTTTAGTTATTCAGGGGAGTTTCTCTGAGAGCAACGCTCTCACAGTTACACATTCATACCTGGAAGCTGCCCAGTACAACCACAGTCTGATCTGCTGCCACTGAGCAGCTCCACTGGAGCAGTTGGGGTAAAGGGCCTCACTAAAGCATACCTCAGTGGTGGTAATCCCCATCCAGATTCATCCTGCTGGTCTGGGGGATTGAACCAGCAACCCTTCGGTCATAAGCTCACTACTCTAACCTTTAGACCACTACTGCTGAAGGAAACTGGTCTGAGCCCAGGTGTTATGATTCAGTCCAGTCTGAACCAATGAAACACCAACCAAACCTCTGACAGCAGTCTATATGTGTGTGTATGTGTGTGTGGACCTCCAACTTTTTGTTGGCGCTTCCTGGTAGAGTGCTTGCTGAGCAGTGGTTGCCTGGCAACACCATCCAGTCCAGCCAATGGGCCCAGTTTTGGCAGCAGTGTCTCTTGGCAACAGCGTTGGGTTCGAGGGATTCGTTTCCGTTTGCTGAAGCTTTTTGCTCGTTATCTTCACATTAACACAGAGCCCCAGCTGGAGTTTATCTGCTTTAATTCTCTGCTTTTACGCTCAAACACAAAGTGGTCAGTGTCGGCTTTATGGCTACGTTTGAATAAATAAAACCAGTTTAAAGAGAAAACACTCTCAATAATGTTATAACAGCAAAGGTTCAAGTCAGACTAACACCAGATATGCAGTTTCAGTGAGGTTTATTGATCCTAAATGAGGGAAAATTCCTTGGAGATGTGGTTTGGACTCATGAAAGCTAATATTTTAGTCTACTTTTTTCCAACCTGTGCAGATTGGTTCAACTGCAGCGCTTTAAAAACCCGACAAGAACAAACCAGTTACCACAAAGAGATGAATTATTGATAAATCAGCTGGGTCAAGAGGACATTTGTCTCTTAATATACAACAGTGAATGAAATAATGTGCCAACATCCAGTCTGACATGTTGCTACTACACAATATCAAGAAGTACTGAAATGAAGTTTAAACATAAAAATAAACTGTTTGGAATTTAAAAAAAAAATCTTGATGATGAAAAATCAGTCTCTTGAAAATATGTTTTAAGTAGTAGCCTACCAGCAGAATTAGCACTGTTAGCAGTAGCAGCATTATTAGTAGTGATAGTGTTAGCAGTAGTGGCATTTTTAGCTGAAGCAGTATTATTAGCAGTAGTGGTAGAAGTAGTGTTAGCAGTGGTAATAGGAGCTACTAGTCACAGTATCAACAAGCAGTAACAGTAGCAGCTAAAGAAGTAAAAGTAATGTTAGCACCATTGGTGCTATTAGCCGTAGTACTAGTGCAAATCATTGCGAAAGCACACGCAATGATTTGTTGTTTCACGCTTTTTGTTCAAACAGATGATGATTGGTTCGTTCATAGACAACCTGTGAAAAGTGTTGCCTTAACCTTTACTGTCATGTTTAGTTCAAAAGCAGACCCAAGCGAAAAACACAGACTAAGAGGCAGATGCAGGTTAACTGGTTTATTTAAAAAGCACTGCAGTGGAGATTAGATGGGATGGCAGAGGGAAGAGGAGGAGGAATGGAGAATGGCACGGCGGTGTGGTTGGCGGAGGAAGCCAGAGAGCGTGGGTAAGCAGGCGGGTTAGCAGGCAGGCAGGCTGGCTGGCTGGGATCCTGAAGCACAGGAGACAAACAAGCATTAATTCAAATAAGCAAACATTGGAAAACTATCACAATGAATGTCCAAAAAGACCAACTAAACCTGAGCATAGGGGACAAGAAAGACACAAGCAGAAAGGGGAACACAGGAAAACACAAGGAAGATACAGAAGCAGCCATGAAAAAAACCCCCTGCTGTTCCTTCATTTAAAAATCACAAATTTTTCATTGGAGGACGTGAAGACAAAAAGTTAGCGTGAGAAAAGGCATGTGTGGTGTGAGATCTGTGTCAGTGTATGTGCTCAATGTGTGAGAGTTGGCAGCCCTGGTAGTAGCAGTGTTAGCAGTATTGTGGCAGTAGTGTTAGCGGTAGTAGCAGTGTTAGCAGTATTGTGGCAGTAGTGTTAGCGGTAGTAGCAGTGTTAGTATTGTGGCAGTAGTGTTAGCGGTAGTAGCAGTGTTAGCAGTATTGTGGCAGTAGTGTTAGCAGTAGTAGCAGTGTTAGCAGTTTTGTGGCAGTAGTGTTAGCGGTAGTAGTGTTAGCAGTATTGTGGCAGTAGTGTTAGCAGTAGTAGTGTTAGCAGTATTGTGGCAGTAGTGTTAGCAGTAGTAGCAGTGTTAGCAGTTTTGTGGCAGTAGTGTTAGCGGTAGTAGTGTTAGCAGTATTGTGGCAGTAGTGTTAGCAGTAGTAGTGTTAGCAGTATTGTGGCAGTAGTGTTAGCAGTAGTAGCAGTGTTAGCAGTATTGTGGCAGTAGTGTTAGCAGTAGTAGTAGTGTTAGCAGTATTGTGGCAGTAGTGTTAGCAGTATTGTGGCAGTAGTGTTAGCAGTATTGTGGCAGTAGTGTTAGCAGTATTGTGGCAGTAGTGTTAGCAGTTTTGTGGCAGTAGTGTTAGCAGTATTGTGGCAGTAATGTTAGCAGTATTGTGGCAGTAGTGTTAGCAGTAGTAGTAGTAGTGTTAGCAGTATTGTGGCAGTAGTGTTAGCAGTAGTAGCAGTGTTAGCAGTATTGTGGCAGTAGTGTTAGCAGTAGTAGTAGAGTCAGTAGGAGCAGTTATAGCTCTTAATTGTTGTAGTAGTAGCAGTGTTAGCAGTATTGTGGCAGTTTTAGCTTTGTAAATAGTAGTAGTGTGAGTAGTTATTGTAGTAGTAGTGCTAGCAGTAGTAGTTGTGGCAGTAGTGTTAGTATTAGTTGTAGTAAGAGTAGAAGTATTAGCAGTAGCACTGTTAGCGGTTACATTTTATACTTTATTTCAGTCGGACTTCAATCTTCCTTCATTAGTTTCAATCTGACTTGTTTTCAGCAGCAGGTATTCACATCACTGTGTGTGTGTGTGTGTGTGTGTGTGTGTGTGTGTGTGTGTGTGTATGTGTGTGTGTTTGCATGTGTGTGTGTGTTAGAGAACAGCTGCTTGTGAATATGAATGCAGTCGTATTGAACCATCTGCTTCTTCCATTTCTGGACTATTTGACCTTTGACCTTCACCACACACACACGCAAACACACACACACACGCAAACACACACACACACACACACACACCAGGACATTAAAACTCTTCAGCCGATAATATTTGCTTTCTGCAATGTCTCCTGTTGTTTCCGTGGTTACAGAGACACTTGGCATCTCCGTGGCAACAGACAGCAGGTCATAAAGCGGTTGAAACAAGAAATAAAAAGTAATGACCAAACAGAAGCTGTAGCCTGTGTTTTCAGCACAGATACAGACTGAGTACTGCTGAAACACTACAGTGTCACTGATGAGTTGTGTATTAGCTCTAAATATCCTGAGATTTAACTGAGAGTGACTTCTTTTAAAACAGCAAGCGCCTGATCGATGCTAATCATGAATACCACATTATTTATGTTATTCAAACATAAATAGTCAGTCAGTACAGTCAGACATGGGGAGGTGGGGGGGCAGTGGGTATAAAGGCTTATCTTTGACTTTAATAAAAACGTCCTGACAGCTGTGATGGAGCTCAGCACTGATGTATCTGCAGCATCGCGGATACATTCAGTGACACATGGTTGTAAGATTGAGACATTAATCTGACACGTCTCAGACCTGCCTGAGTCACATTAATAGCTGTAGCCTGTTCTGACGGACATTTCAGTAGATTATGTTACAGATGTGAAATACTAGAGAAATAAAAGAAGAAAAATACATGAAAGTTGTGATTGAGGAGAGCTCTGTGTGTGTGTGTGTGTGTGTGTGTGTGTGTGTGTGTGTGTGTGTGTGTGGCATCTCTGTTCATTAAAGACACATAATTTGAGGCTTTTGTGCTCTCTGCAGTTTTCATTATGGATCAATATGTGTGCTGAAACACTGGAAACGGCTCCACTCACTGTAAAAAAATAACTTTACTGCCTGTAATACATCCACAGCAGCGTATTTCTCCCCCCCGTCGCTCCACATTAGGTTCCACTCTGTTACATTAAAACACCAGTTTTGAGGAGCAGAAATATGCAGCTCAGTTTAAAACATTCGGGGCTGGAGCAGCGGCGGCCCTACAGGGACCTACAGGATGGAGCCAAAGCTTTGGCACCGCGCTCACACCTGCTGTGTTCACTGTTCCTGAACATGAACAAATATGTGAATTTGAGTCCGTTTAACTCTTTCTTTCAGCTTGTGAAGGAATGAACCCCCCCGTCCCCCATGTCGGTTACGTGCCTGAAACTGTTTAAGGACACTTTAGGCTAAAACAGGCGACACAACAGAGCCTTTATTTTGAAAATCACGACACACACTGGAAAAATATCACTACAGTCACACATTTAAACATTAATGTAAAGGAAGAAAACGGAAGAAAGAAAATCTTTTTCAAGATATTAAAAGATAAAAGTTTTAACCAGCAGATGACCTCAAACTCTCCATGACTTTGTGTCATTGATCGGGATTTGATGTAAATAGTGTATCGATCGCTGTCTGTCTGAGAACTCCACACACACTCCTCTGCTCATTAAACTGCAGGAAGTTTGTATGAGTCTGTTCATCTCCAAGGTAACGCCGGCACACACACACACACACACACACACACACACACACACACACACACACACCAACACACACACAGTGTACACATTCAGATGGATGCTTGTCTCCATGGTAACCAGCTCTGTCTGAGCATCACATCAAATTTATGGGATGTCTCCCTGCAGCTGCAAATTTGGAAAATCTGGTGGTTTTTTAACATGAAAACATGTGTTTGTATCAAAGTGAGGACTGAACAACATGTCCTCACTTTCCAGAAACGTTCTCGCTACCAAGGAATAAAACTCACAGCGATGCTCAGAGAGATAGAGACACAGACACACACACACACCTACACACACGCACACACACACACACACGCACACACACACACACACCTATCATTAAATTCCATCTCATCATTTTCGTTCAGTCTTTCTTTGTTTCTTTGTTTCTTTCTTTGTTCTTAAAGTCAGCAAACAAGCAAAGTGAACGACTCTTCATCTGAGAAATTAGGAGGATTAAAGAGCCCCGAATCCACATCAGACCTTCACCTTCACTGATGATGATGATGATGATTGAAATCCTCTGGTCTCAGTGCAGAGGATCAGGCTGATGTTAATAGTGACTGCTGGCTCTTTTCAGGACTGAAAAGAATAAATTCTCTCTTTCCTTAACTGTAATAATTAGGGACCGAGCCCAAAAGGGCGAGGACCCTGTTGTTTTTCATGTGTTTGTTTGTTTGTTTGTTTGTTTCTTTATTTATTTATTATTACGCCACTTAAACCCTAAATTTGGCACGCACATCAGGTCTGGTGAAAAAGACCTACAAATCATACACTGACACCCCTGACCTAAATCTAACAGGAAGTCCACAATCAGACTTTCAAAGTAAGACTTTGCTCCGATTTTGGACCCCGAACAAACGCTATCTCCTCCGAGGGCGTTAATGTTATCAGCTTCAAACTTTGATCCATGACTTATGACACTGTGCTGAAAAAAAGTTGTTAAAAACTTTGTAATAACTCGAACGGTTTGGATTTTATAAGCCCTGAAAGTTGCAGTGCCACATCACACCTTACAATGTAAACCAATGGGGAGGATATCTATGGGCATGAACTTTGTGTCAAACAGAGGCTTCTGGCGTCTAAACTATAAGTCTGACCACTTTCAAACCTGTATCAATGGAATCGCAATGAAATTTCCTACGAAAATATGATTTTTAATGTTAGATTTGGCCAAAGTCATGGGATTTATGAGGAGATTTCACAAGAAGCGTACTCTAAAATCCTCCTCTCCAACTGCTCCTGGTGATGTCACTCCCTCAGTGCTGTGAAACATTCCGCAATACACACTCATTATAAAATCACAGGAGGAGAAAGAAAAGACTTTAAAACTCACACTCTAATATCTCAAAAACAATAAAAGATAGAAAAAACATGTAAATTCAAGATTTGTAGGTCAAAGTCTGGTGACTCATTTAAAGTTCAAATGAAGTTTGTATCTAAAACTATGTGGAAGCAGTAAATGTTCAAAAAGGTGTGGGTTCGCTCACACTCTCCATTCAAATATATGAGTATTTTTCTGTGTCCAGCTGCAGTTACTTATTGTCTCTACACACCTGACAGTACACATGTCAATCACACTTTCAAAATAAAAGCACACCACACTTGTAAGAAATATCCCTCATTTTTAAAAAGCAAAATGATCTGATCCCGACGGGCCAGAGTGCGAGGTCCCGACCAACGCTGCTCACAGCTTTAATTCATGTTTGTTTTCTGATAACGATGGTTCAGTCGAGCCGCTGCAACAGTTGATTTCTATTTCCTGTCACTCCTGCTGCGTCTCCCCCCGCAGCGCTGCTGCTGCCGCTGATGGAAAACTGAGTTATCTTTTGATTTCAGTCCCCCCTCGTCTCTGTCCGCTGCTGTCTGGGGAATCAAACCTGCGTCATCATCATGAAGCTTTGAGAGCATCCAGATCTCACAGGAGGGGGGGGGGGATGTGGTGATTTTGGCAGATTTCGGTTCTTTCCTGCTCAGTGATTGGTCAGTGAGAGCTGGGCCACATCACTGGGTCGTCCTCAGATGTTAAATGAGAGTCGTCGTTTTGTGACACGTTGATTAGAAGTTTGGAAGCTCAAAAAAACTTTAAAATCAGTAAGAGGGAGAAAATAAATAAATAAAATAAAATTTGACAATACGTTTCTTTAATCAACACCTACACAGCCAGACAGTAAACAACTGACTTCACTCTCTGTGGACTCAAAGCAGACGTCTCTCAACCTGCTGCACATAACAACCGTAAACAAGAAGACGGTTCAACACTGAGTCCACATGTTGAACTTTACCAACACACAACAACTCACACTGAGCACATGAGGATCTTTAATTACATCACTGTTTTATTGTGGTTGATAGTGTATAAATGTGTATATAGTGTAAATACAGTCAGATGTGTATCTCTCTATAGAACGTACTACAGTGTATCTACAGGAAGGAGACGTCTTGTTTTCTGGTTGAATATCGATGTATTTCAGTGGTTCTGATCCGTATGAATACATGTTAGTGTTTGAACATAAACTGAAGAGTTTTGTTGCTTGTCTGGACATGTGAAGGCTGTAGTCACTGAACGCTTTCTGTGTGAAAACAATACAAATGTGTCACAGTTTGATCCATAATTGTTGCCGTTGTGTCGACTGTGTGAAGAGTGAGGAGACTCAGTATTGAACCGTGCAGGTATTTATTTTTATTTTAGGCTTTTCAAATCTTTCTCATACATGGCCGCTCTGGGAGTCTCGATTAATCAACATACAGCAGATATCGTTAATAACCTAACGACATGTAGACATAAGGCTTAGCGATGGCCAGAACAGCATCTACAACAGCCTCAGTAAGGAGGTCTGCCAGCTCCATGTGGACCTTGGTCCTGAGGGAGGTGCGTGCTACATCGATGAGGGTCTCTCTGTCCATTTCCCGAGTCACCTTCACTTCCTCCAGAACAGCCAAGGCTTTCTCTTTTGCCGCTTCAAAGCCCTCGGCAATGATTCTTGGGTGAAGACGACCCTCTGACACGTAGAGGTCAGCCTGCTTCAGCAGTTCACCAATGATGAGGACGTCGGAGGTGGTTCCATCTCCTGTGATGATGTCATCCTGTGCTGTAGCGACCTTAGCGATGAGCGATGCTGTCGGGGTGCTGAATTTGCATCTCATGTAACAAGACGTTGCCATCTTTGGTCAGCTTTATGTCTCCTGCACCAGAAACCAGCATCCATCGTGTTCACGACGTTCAGACTGAACGAAGACGAACGATGTAAATATGAACTTTGAACTGAAAGTCTGACGTTCACGTTTCACCTCTCTGATGAAGCTTCACTAGAGAGGTGGTTTTGGTTTTAAATGGCTTTTCAGAACAGTTTCTATGTGGATCAACCTTAATACCTGCAGACAATACTCAGGGCTGAAAAAAACACTTCATGTTTTTAATTTTTTATCACAACCTTTATTTAGCTTTTCCTTTATTTACTATAAGAATAAAGTGATGCTACGTTCATGTGCAGTAACTTTTTTTCCAACATGAGAAGGTCTGAACTACATCACACACACACACATACAGAACATTAGACATGTGTACTGTTGCCATGACGACACCTGCATGTAACACATGCACACACACAAGGCAGCGCTATGATTTATGTTTTCTTCTGATCTCTGCCGCCCCCACCCCCCATACACACACACACACACACACACACACACACACACACACACGCATCTACATTCATTGTGTAACATATAAGTAATAAGTATTCATATATGCGTGTACACACAGCAGCACTATTTAATTATGAGATCCGGATCATTTTATGTTTCCTCAGCAGCTGCATCCTTCACATTAACTTCAGGATTGATTCATCTCCACCACCGACACAAGAGACAGTGATAGTTTTGATTTATTTATAGCGTCTAATAAAGAAGGGGTTTTGTAATGTATTCATGTGTGTATTTCAGCTCTGATCCATGTGAAGCTGTGGGCGATCGACCGACAGTGTTTCCAGACCATCATGATGAGAACCGGACTCATCAAACACGCTGAGTACATGGACTTCCTGAAGAGGTGACGGCCGCACACCTGCTGCCTGCAAAATAATCATAATAATAAAAAGAGATGAACTCATGAGCAAGGCACTGCTCCTCAGGGTTACAGGTTCAAATCCCACATCACACACTCACCCTCAGCTGGTTGAAAGTCGAAATCCTTCATATTTCAACCTTGTCTGCTTTGGCAACACCTGTGGTTACCGTGGTAACAGCAGGTTAGGTTTAACACTGCAGCAAACTCTGAAAGTAAGTCAACATCATCGATCCCCTTCCTGTTCCATTACTCCCAAAAAAATGACCAAAATGACTGTTTGACATGAGAAAACTGCAGTGTTTATTTATTTAGAGCTTTACAGTCTGCAGCGTGTTCACGCTGGAAAAACAACCTTGAAGCATCTAGAAACTACATTTCTATCCTCCACTGTCTGACCTGTCAGTGTGTAATGTGTTGGTGAGACTCTGCAGCTTTATAGTGAGTTTCAGCTCATTGTTTATCTGTCCGGCTGCAACTTTACTGTTCTGCTTCACTCTCAGCGTCTCATAGCGTCGTTTTATGAGAAAAAGCTGTAAAAAAAATCCACTGTTCACTACCTGCTCAGCACCAAACAGACAGTTTACAGTTAGCTGTAGACTAGCTGGTGAACATAGTGAAAGATATTTCCAGATATTTCCCTCAGGAGTTGGTGGAGACCAAAAACAGAGCTAAAATAGAGTGAATATTGGACTCACGTTCACCAGCTGGACACAAACACGACTCCACGTGAACGATAATGTTGCTCCGTAACTGCTGGATGTTTGCTAACAAGTTCAATACATCACCTTTAAGTGTAAATATGTAAATATGTCATTTTAAATCGGACCTGCATGCAGCTCCGACACAGCTCAGACTCACCAGAAGGAGCATTTAGTATAAATGAGCTAGTTTAAATAATTGCTTGATGATATGTCAATGTTGCAGGTTTAAGGGTTGAATAGTATAAAAATGAATGCAATCAAATAAATGCACAAAAGGCAAATCAGTCAGTTACTGATAAAGTTAAACAAACAGAAAATATATGAAATGAATGATGTGTTTCTGTCTGCAGTGTTCCCACCTATCAGGGTCTTCCAGAGGAAACTCTCAGTAAACTGGCCGACGTCATGGAGGAGGTGAGACACCCAACAAGAAAAACATGTTATATTATATTACATCAGTAAACTGTAAATACTTAAGTATTTAAATCAAAAAGAGCAGAACAAACTTCACTGTTATCAACGACTAACTTGTGTCTGTTTAGACTCATTATGAAGCTGGTGAGTACATCATCAGACAGGGAGCCAGAGGAGACACCTTCTTCATCATCAGCAAGGGCACGGTAACTTCCTCACCGATCACCCTTATGGATCCGCTCACTAGTCCTGATCCGTCTGCTGTTAACATGTCGATCACACTTTCTGTCAGGTGAACGTGACCCAAGTGGATTCAGCCAATCAGGAGCCAGTACACCTCCGAGAGCTCACCAGGGGAGACTGGTTTGGAGAACGAGCGCTGCAGGGGTAAGATCATGTGACCTGACGCGACCTCTGACCTCGAGACCTGAACCTTGAGTTCTAAACTTGACATCTTAACCTGAACTTCCAGTCCTGAACCCTTAAAGAGCAACTTGCAGATTAAATTATTTACAAATATTTATACTTAACCTTGTCTGAAAATCACCATTTTAAATATTAATGTAATATTTAACATGTTTTGCAAGACATAAGGGCCCAAATTCAGGGGAAAAAGTGTCCGTTTTAAGCAAAGCTCTTAAAACCTTTTCAACATTGCGTCATATTACGTAACAAAACGGCGTCGGTCTCCTCGGCTCTGCTTCAGCTCAGTCTGCAGTCGTAGGTGGTCGTGAGTCTGAGTCTGAGTCACAGTTTTCCTAACAGGAAGGAACGGTGCGAGTTTTCACGCCTGAGTGCGTTTTGTCCAGTTGAAGAGACGCAACGTCACGGCTGCATCTGTTACGAAAAACGCAATCACATGTGGCGCTCATTTTAGACCCGAGGATTATCATCCTGGTGATATGATGGAGTTCAGGACCGGGTGAGACTGACAGCTGGTGGCTCCATCAGGTCTCCTGCCGGCAGGAGTAATGGTCACGGATCTGTCAGAGATTCAGCTCGAACTGAGTAAGTTTTCTGAAGTTTGCTAACTTCCAAATCAGTCAGCATAATGATTTCAATAATAAAGCAACGTGTGACGCGTATTAAAGGTGCAGGATGTAGAATTTAGTGGCATCTAGCAGAACGGACTTGGCAGAAATGGAATATAATATCAAGTATGTTGTAATTAGTGTTAAATCACCTGAAAATAAGAATTGTTGTGTTTTTGTTACCTTAGAATGAGCCCTTTATATCTACAGAGGGAGCAGGTCCTCCTCATGGCGGAGTCCGCCATGTTGCAGACTCGGAAGGGAAGGGGGAGGGGAGGGATTATCAGTCACTGTTAGACGCCACTAAATCCTTTAATTGTTGTAAGGCAGTGAAGCTACCTTGTTAAACCCACCAGCTAATAATGTATAATGGCTAACATTAGCTAGCATTAGCAACCTAGTTTTTAAAAGAAGGCATAATCGGTAACTTCAGTTTACTATAACAACATAGTTACAGCTTGTTTGCACAGCTAATACATGTGTTATTTATTTTCATGTGGTGTAATGTTGATGCGTTTTGAATAGGGATGCACGATATTATAAGCACGTCATCGGTATCGGCCGATAAAAGCTCTAAAATGAAATATCCGCATCGGCCATCTCTGCTGACATTAAGAGGCCGATCTGTTGCTACCTCCTCCGCCGCCTGACTGTGTTTCCCTCCACGGACTGTTTCATCCTGACGGTCCCGGTGTTTCCTCCGCAGGCTGCACTTCACTCAGCTGCTTCTTCCCACTAACCTGAATAACAAACTGGGGCTCGGTGGTCCAGTTGGATCCACATGGAGAGCCGCGGCTAACGTTAGCTGTGAGGCTAGCAGAGGCTAGCTGGCTGTGCTTCCCTCTGGCCATGCTGCTGCTAACGCTCTGCTAGCCTCTCGGCTAACGTTAGCCGCGGCTCTCCATGTGGATCCAACTGGACCACCGAGCCCCAGTTTGTTATTCAGGTTAAAGTGGGAAGAAGCAGCTGAGTGAAGTGGAGCCTGGGGAGGAAACATAACAGTCAGAGAAAAGTAGTCCGTGAGGAGCTGCTAAGTTCGGCTGCACAGATAGGAAACACCTAACATTAAAGTTTTAATGCTGAACTCCTGAACTCCAGTCTTCCTAAATTCTTCCTTCATATATTGTCTTTCTTGATCATACTTAGTATAATCTATGCTGCATGCATAATAGCCTCCTCAGCCAGCTGGAAAAAAATATGTGCATATATCAGTATCTGCAATCAGCCACAGTGAGTTGGAAATATCGGCATATCTGATATCAGCAAAAAATCCAATATCGTGCATCCCTAGTTTTAAGGATTTGGGAGATACTGCAAGTAATGAAGGGACAGATGCTGCAGTGCTTCTCTCCACTGGCTCCCAGTGTAACCTCAAACCTTTACGTCAGTCATCAGGTGCTGTAACTTTACTCTCATATCTAGAATTAGTTGCACATGCCACATATCCATTTACATAATGTAGGAGGGTAAAATATTAGAAACACTCTCAGTATGACGCAGGCTTGTACAACTCCAACACCAACTATGACCTCCATAATTAACATATAATTGAATTAACACATTTCAGACTAAATGTCAACAAACACTGAACATTATAAGCTTCATAAAGGTAGATTTTGTGGCAGAGCTGTCGTATTGGATAGCATTAGATTGTACAGGTGTAGCTAATAAGGTAAGGTAGACCTCTCTCTAGCCTCGCTGTCCAGGTAAAACCCAAGATGAGACTCAGACAGAAAGGTCTGAGAAACGAACATCACCTCCACTGCTCAGTCCCGTACACAGCCACGATGAATCATCCTCTGTTGTCATGGACCAATCTGCTGATATGTCACGGAGCCCAGAAGAGGAAACGATGAGTGAGTCATCTGACGAGGAACTGTCACTGAGCCAACACAGAAATGTCACTCTGACCTCAAGTAAGACTTTTCATTTTAATTTTAGATTAAATGAAATAGCCAGAAATAATGAGTGTGTTTTTTTTTCTTTTTTCAGAGCTGCTGACATGTTCATTGTGTACCAGCTGATGTCCTTGTTTACCTTGTTTACCATTCGTCAGGTCAAGTAGGGGGTCTGAAGAGCATCATAGAGTTTCTTAAAGAGCAACACATGCAAGTGTCAACATGTAAAGAACAAACGTACAAAAACTCTTGGCACTGAAAAGCTAAAAGTACATTTTTCTTATTATAATTAATGTGTTGAGTTCCACACTTTAGTTTGTCAAGTGGCTGCAGGAGGAGACGTGTCCAGAAGGAACAAACGTCTTTGACATCTGGTATTCTGGTTAAAGTATGTATGGTGATGTTTTGTTTATGTTTATAATCACATTTTCTTTTTTAACATTCAGTGTTTCTTTTCTGAAACAGGTCCAGAGAGAGAAGACCTGCAGCTGGACCTGCAGCACAGATGTTGTGGTTCAAAGGACTAATTTTATGTTTTGTTTATTAAAAGTTTTCTTAATGTTGCAAGACAGCACTTTGTATTTTACCTTTTTACTATTTACTTTTGCTTATTATACTCATAAATTACACTATATGTGTATTTTGATGCAAATTAAAACATTATCTGTAAATAAAATACTCTGAGTTTGTTCTAGTTTTAAATGGGTCAGTCTGTATATTTTTCTTTTGATATTATTATTATTTCTTACATCCACAAACACATTTTAAAAAGCTCCAATCTTCTGTTTTGAGTTTTGGTTTTAACTCTTAGTTTACATTTGTGTTACAGAATATAACCTTATTGTCTTTATTAATATAGGATGTGTGTTATTAGCCTGAAGCTGCTGCTGCATGCAGGTCTGTTTGATATAAATCTGATCTAAACTTCATAAAAAGTTTTTATCCAATGAGACACTTTGTGATTCATTTTTATTGACTGTCATCAAAATGAGGCCATTAAACCCTGGAAACAAGATGATTTTATTATTAACATCATCAAAAAGTGTGATTATAGGTAGTGATGACCTTAAATATGTAAAAACAGAAATTATTTAGCTTGTTTTCATATTGTCTCCAATTTGCTGTTTATCTACATATAAATACTTAGATGTACTATTTACTATTATTATTCTATTTCAAATCAGTAAAGCAATGAGGTTCATTCATTGCTCGTTTATTGTAACTCAGCAGAATAAAAGATTATTTCTACCTGAAACATCTTCCAGTCTGCTGGTCTGGAGAGGGTCATGGTCCTGCCTGGAGTTCATGGTCATGCTTCAGAGTCTGGATGCAGCGTCAGGTTCGGTATATCAGGTCTGCAGCACACAGTCTCTCCAGAGCCGACAGGGCCGACGTCTCCCACACAAGCAGCGATCAAACACAACCAGGAGACTGTTTATCTCTCTCAGTGATGTAACAGCAGAGCTCTGTAAGAGTAGTGTGGAGATACGACTGATACAAGCTGATAGTTGCACTTCTGATGGGTGAGTATCAAGACCTTCCTTCTAACGCTGGCCTCCTGGATGATAGCAGGCTCATAATTAGTCAAAATTAACCTTAAGATCCATTTGTTTCTTATTGTTGAACTGGGCTGCTCTCCCTTTTGTTACGTCAAGTAAAATTCACACACTAAAATGACTCCAGAAGTCACTGTAGTGTGAATATAAGCATATTTTTTTAATGAAAATCTTGTTTCTACATCATTTTCCTACACATTGATTTACTGGAGTCTCCAACCAGCAAGTTGCTCTTTAACTTCCAAACTTGAACCCTTGAAGATGCAATAAATGATCAAACCGTCAAACTAGGCGGCGCTGATCAAATATTGATCAAGCTTCTGTTAGTGCATTGCTTATTTCTTGTCTCAAATGTTTTCAGAAACATATTTTAATGAACTGTTTAGCTGTAATATGAGAAAGCTTGTGACCCGGCCGCCATGTTGAAAATGGACACTGGGAGGACAGCGAGGGACTCACATGCACTAACATGCACACTCACATGCACTAACATGCACACTCACATGCACTAACATGCACATCCGACCAGACCGTCTATCAAAACAAAGAACAGAAAGGCTCAGAGGGAGTTCGACTTTATTCTCTGCTCAGGACGCCATTATACTCCACTATATCCTTACATAGCAAATAGCGGGGCTGAATGTCGTTTATTGGACCTTTAACTTACAAACTTGAACTTTTAACTAACCCTTCACTGTACACCGCTTCAATATTTAAGGACTGACACACCTGCTGTGATTGGTTGACCACTAAATGTGGGAGGAGTTCAGCAAAATAGTCAGTTGCCTCCAAAATGTCCTCACTGTGCAGGTCTAAAACACAAGCTGGTCCTCACAAAGATGGAAGTCCATGAAAACAAACACACACACACACACACACACACACACACACACACACACACACACACAGACAACCTGCTGTAATAAACTCCTTCTCTCTTGTTGACCTCATTTCCTGTCAGACTGCTGTTCGCTGAGATTTGATGTTATTAAGAGCTGAGACACGCAGACGCTGAAGTTTGACCCCAAACACACTCAGAGTGTGGTCGGGTGTGTTTCCCCCCCTTGTACGTCTGTCTAACAACTGCTGGACTGAATTACATTTTCTGTGGACATTAATGGTCCACAGAGCTCAAACCTTGATGGTTTTAGTGACTCTTCAGGCTTCAGGTTCAGAGGTGAAACTCTGTCTGAAACCACGACAGAAATGTTTCTGACTGCGTAACAACACATGATGAGACAATTAGTTCACTGATTAGGACGCGACTGCTTTTACGATCTAATTAAATCTGATTTCATGTCCTTGTACATTAGATATAGTATTGCGACAGCCTCACCTGTTAAATCTACTCTGTCTGTAATAGTGTGTGTGTGTGTGTGTGTGTGCATCTGGAGGTGAAAAGGACCCGTCAAAAAGAAAAAATCTTGCTTGTCATTACAAGCTGACACCACTGATGACGACCGCTGTGGTTTTATATAGCAGCAAATGTCCCGTACAGACACACTGAAGGAAAAAACCGAACATTTATGAGGCTGTGTGAATATTTCGTGACCAGAGAGCGACACACACACACTAAGACACACTAAGAACATGGATGATGACGGGTTGCTAAAAGCCTGGAAGCATTAAACTGACAGTGAGGACAGTGTGACCCTCCAGGGAAATAAATCACTACAGTGTCCTCACAAGTACAGCAAAGAGTTTTCCTCTGTGTTCGTCCTGCTGAAGCTTCGTTAGAGACGTTTTTGGCTGTTTTCTGGTCAGACGTGTTAAATCAGAACATGTGTGTTTACGTGATAATGAGCTTCTCTCTCTCTGCTGGTGTACAAACCTCCGATCTCCATCACAGCAGCTGCTAATTGGTCTGAAGTGTGTTTGGCTGTTTCCTCAGGGGAGAACAATTTACACATCCGCCGAGTGTGTGTGTGAGTGTGTGTGTGAGTGTGTGTGTGAGTGTGTGTGTGAGTGTGTGTGTGAGTGGTCTGTCATAGGCTACTTTTGGGGACAAATTTCAGACTTAGGATCAGTTAATTGGGGACGGCTTGTCCAATCAGGGACAAGAGCCATGTCCGTGTGTGTGTGTGTGTGTGTGTGTGTGTGTGTGTGTGTCCTGTTTTTCTATCTCTGTGAGGACCCGTTTCACTTCCAGGAAAGTTTTGGAAATGTAAACATTTTTTGAGTTTGAGGACATAATGCGAAGAGAAGAATTCTTTTTTTTTTAAAGTAAGGACACGTTTTAGGAAGTAATCGAGTGTTTTTAGAAAAGGGAAACTGGTTTAAAACTTAAAATAAGGACATGTTGTCTGGTCAGGAAGTAGAGATGTGACATGTCAGCATTTCCTCACAGTCCATTTCCTGTTTCGAGTTAAGGCTTTGGTTGCTGACAGAGAATAGTGATTAATGAAGCTGTGTGTGTGTGTGTGTGTGTGTGTGTGTGTGTGTGTGTGTGTGTGTGTGTGTGTGTGTGTTGTATCCACAGTGAGGATGTCAGAACAGCCAATGTCATCGCTAGCGGGGACGTCACCTGCCTGGTCATCGACCGAGAGTAAGACACACACACACACACACACACGTGCGCACACATGCACATACATACACACACACACACGCATGCACACACATACACAAACACGCACACATACACACACACGCGCACACATGCACATACATACACACATACACACGCACACACATACACAAACACACACACATACACACGCACACATGCACATACATACACACACACACACACACATGCACACACATACACAAACACACACACACGCACACACGCACACACTCATGCACACACATAAACACACATGCACACACATAAACACACATGCACACACACACACACACACACACACACACACGCACACGCACACAAACATACACATACACACACACACACATGCACACACACACACACACACACAAACACACACACGCGCGCACATGCACACACACACACACACACACACACACACACACACGCGTGCACACACGTTACAGTACTTTAAATACCTTTCAGTGAGTGAAGCTGCTGATGGTTTATTAAAGCTGTCTGCTGCCCTCTGCTGGTACTCACAAAAACCACACACACACACACACACACACACACACACACACACACACACACACACAGTTCAATAAAGGCTCTGATTGGCTGTCGTCTTCTTTCTCCTCAGCTCATTCAAGCATCTGATTGGTGGACTGGATGACGTTTCAAATAAAGGCTACGAGGACGCTGAAGTTAAGGCCAAGTAGGTTTAACACTCGTCTTTCCTTAAAAGCTTCAAACTAGAGATTCAAGTCATTAAAGCTTTCCAAACCTGAATATATTTAATATCAATATCAACAGAAGCTTTAACTCTTTGTATGTAGAGTTTATTTACTGCTGAGGTTTAAATCAGCAAAGTTTTCCTTTTAAAGCTGCAGCAGTACAAAACAAAAGCATAACATTAAACATTAAACCTTGACTGTGATTGATTCATATTCTGATGGTTAATTAAAAAAAAAACTAGTTAAGTTTCCATCTAAATATACTCGACATTTCAACCGAATTTCCAAATTGGATCCAAAGAAAATGTAGTGACAGTTTGTTTCCATCCACTCGTGCTGTTTCTCATTTTCTTCCATTCAGGTTTTTGACGCACAGATTGAAAATAAACCCTAACCCTAACAGGTGGATGGAAATACACTAACTAACAGTAAGCTGTGACTGTGTCTGAATATTTACAGCAGTAACAGGATCCTCAGTGTTGCTTATGTAAGAACAGCTAATAATACCTGCTGCGGTTAGAGAGTCAGAACCAGGTCACACTAAAGGACACAAAGAAACCGCTGAACATACACGAAGGAGCTTCTTCACTCTTGGCAGCTGTTTTCTTTCCATGTCAATCGTCCTAAAGCTCCTTGTTTTATCTGAATATTAAATTATCGGCTGCAACTTTACTGTTCTGGTTCACTCTCAGCGTCTCATAGTGTCGTTTTCAGAGACAAAGCTGTAAAAAGCTGCTGTACACTACCTGCTCAGCACCAAACTGGTGAACATAGTGGAGCATTTAGCAGCTAAAGAGCCAGATATTTCCCTCAGGAGTTGGTGGAGACCAAAAACAGAGCTAAAAGAGAGTGAATATTGGACTTACATTCACCAGCTGGACACAAACACGACTCCACATGAATGATAATGTTGCTCCGTAACTGCTGGATGTGGAAATAAACAACTGTTTGCTAACAAGATGATGATGTGTCAGTGTTGTGTTCATAACTTGGGCCGATCAGGACGCTGGTAGTTTTGTTTCTACATGTTATATATATATATGTACAAACTATAATTCTCTCCTCTCCTTGAGACTTGAAGTAACTGTCCGTGTTGTTTGGGGAAGCGAAAGCCTCTCTGATAAAGGGTGAATCAGCGTTGCCGTGGTAACCAAGGTCGGAGGAGGCCTTTCTTAGACAACACAGGTAACACGGTAAATGTGTAGATTCTATTGACACGATCAGAGATTCAAACCAGAATGTGCTGATGGTGACAAACACGAGTAAAGTGCAGTTCTTTAGTTCAGAAACTAATGAACCAATTAGATTAATGTTTCATATCGTAGGCTAATCTGTCGGGGTTAAAGACTAAGATTCAGACCTTCAGAGAGCAGAACAGGAAGAGACAGCATCTTGATGTTTGCTTTCAATAAACATTCTCATTATTAAGACATCAAAGGCTCGTGTGCACTGACCATCGCTCAATATTTCCACAACATATATATTATGAATCAGCTCCATTCCTGCTAGTTTAAATAATTACTGGATATGAAGTTTAGTTGGGAGCTGATTTTAAAAGTCTTTCCTCTTTCTTCCCTACTGAAGACAGCTCCTAAATATATAGTTTCATGTTCAGAAGAAGCTCGTTAATAGAACAGCTGCTCACTGTAGTTTTTAACAAACAAACAAACAAACAAACAAACAGGAGGACATTTGTTGGGGACTATTTTCAGTGGCAGATGAATCCACGTTTGGCGCTCTAGTGAGTATTTCTGGCAGCAGGACGGTGTGTGTGTGTGTGGGACTCAGTCAAAATAAACTAGTGTGTGTGTCACAGTGCAGCGATGTGACTCACTGATGTGTTTTTAATAGTTTTTGGACAACGACGCAGGTCTACAGCACAGAGGAAGAAGATTTATCTTTTATTTTGTTGTATATAATTTATTATTGTCTCGTATCTTATCTTACATTATATATCAATAACAGTGATTGTTAGCAGATCAATTCACTGATGTTTTTTATGTTTTTACATAAATCTATGTGTAATATTTACAGTCAGTCGCGGTGTAACAGCAGCTGTTGTGTCCAGGATCAGATGACTGTTGGTCATGTGACGGAGTGAAGCTGATGACCGTCAGTCATCTCCTCTTATGGTATAGATGAGTGTTTTTCCATCCTGGTCCCCCCCCGGGCCCCCCCCCCCCCCCCCCCGGTCCCCTCTCTGTCCCCCCGCCCCCCCCCCCCCCGGTCCCCCCCGGTCCCCTCTGCCCTGCATGTTTTAGGTTTCTTGATGACGAGCTGGGGGGGGGGGGGGATATATATCACTGGTATAGATTCAATACAGCAAACACACACGTCATTCATACACCAGGTGTCCTCCTGTCAATCAGGGATGTTGCTATGGTAACCCTAAACAGAAAACTAATGTGTTAATATATTTCTGTCTGTATCTATTTTCTTTTTTTTTACACTTCTGTTTATTTATTTTTATTTTTTAAAAGGATTAATTTGCTGCAAGAAGTTTTAATTGCAACATGAGATACAGAAGTCATAATTATGAGATATTATGAGATTTTTAAACATTTTTGTCATTAAAGCTAAAAAAAACTATTACATGTAAATAAAAATAATAATTATAATAGAGTAATATAGAATAATAGTAATAATAATAATAATAATAATGAATAGAATAACAATAATAATGGATGTAGCCACTGTGATGTCAAACATTGGTTTGTGGACTCCCGTTTTGAAGCCGTGAGTTCGGTATTTTGACTTTCGCCGTCTTAGTTTTTTGGAGCCAGAAGTGATGACCATATTTGGACGAGAGTGTGGTGCCGGGGGGAGGAGCTCCCCAGAGTCCAGCTGCAGCACCTCACACACTGCCGTGGTAGTGCCAAGGTCGCCTAAAGCATACCCCGCTTTATCGCCCGTAATTTATAGATTATCTGTGAATCCCAGTTGTCTAAAACTGACCTCGCTAGCAAACAGCAGGCTGTAGTTCAAGAGCTCCGCACATAGAACTGGAGTTACTTCCAGGTAATATTTCTTATCGAGCGATGATGTCAGACCTGAACACAGAAATGGTGAAAAACAGTTTAACACTCTTAACTCCACAGTTCAGTCATTTCACACGTTTTCAGCAATTAATTTCTAACATATTTAATGTGTTTCAAAAGAAATCTCTGATTTTCCTTTACACACTTTAACTTTTAGAGTTTTTATCATGGTTCGATTTTATAATTAACACTCTGTGTTATTTTCTGTTTGTGTGCTCTGAATGTTTTATGTGAAATGGTAAATGGACTGCACTTACATGGTTCCTTTCTAGTCTTACAACCACTCAGAGCACATTCATACACTGATGGCTGCCATGCCAACCTGCTCATCAGGAGGCTAATTTAATGCATTCACACACACAGATGGCACTTTGGCAATTTGAGCTTCAGTATCTTGCTCAAGAACACTTCGACATGCAGACTGGAGGAGCCGGGAATCAAACCGCTGATCTTCCGATTAGTAGAGGACCTGCTCGTCATGTTCATAGTTTGAATCTGTGTGTTTTTGTTTGCTTTTTTTAATAAAACCAAACCAGATCACACCCCTGCTGCAGGACTGTTCACCAGTTTTAAGTTATATATAGTTTTGCCTTGTTAAGCTGATGCTTGCTCAAGGACACTTCAGCAGGGTGAAGGTTGGGGGGTCTTTGAACCTGTAGTTCAATGCTAACAGTTAATCTCCTTCTCACTTTAACAAACTATTTTTAGAGTGTTAGTTTGTCCTGACAGAACGGCAGCAGCTACTGTTTCTGCAGAAATCTGATTCCACAGCGTCGGTTTCCAGGAAATAGTCCACTCCCTGTTTGGAGAAACACACACACACACACACACACACACACACACACACACACACACACAGATTTTATTTTGACTTGCAATCAAATCACCCAAAAACATCTTTCCTACCTGAAACCTGGCAGAGCTGTGACTCACTGCTTAGTGCAGCTGATGATGAACTTCTGCTTCATCACTTCACTGATGAAGCAGACGATCACAAACTCTCAAAAAGAATCACAGCAAAACTTCTCAACTGAAATGGTTCCATCCATTATTTGTGCAACGTGAGACGCTGGACTGAAATTAGTGACACAAAGACACAAGTGATGTTGGGAACCAGGGTCCAGTGCAAAGGGAGAGCAACCTTTTACCAGACTATAAAACTATAACTTGAGACGTAGATATGTGCTCTAAATATCTTGATACGTCTTTTGAAGTCAGTCTCTGGTTTTGAGGTCGGGACAGTTTGTCCCGCTGCCTGACAGTCAGTCTGACCGAGCTGCGTTTACAGGATGAACCTCTGAGCAATGTTCCCACGTGCTAAAAATACCAGCAGCAGCAGCGTCCAGCCGTGCGGTCCGTCCTCTCAGGTTGGTCTTACACCCTGCAGGACTCAGCCGGAGCAGACGTGGATGCTGTTTTGGCAAAAAGGAGAAACCTTTCAGAGGCTCTCCTCGCTCACGCTTTCAGTTTGAGTCAACTCGTTTGGACTTTTTTTCCACAGTGGACGTCCAAAAACTTCAAGTCTAGTTATTAAATTCTTTCTTAAACGTAGAATATTTACATCTTTCTTATTTTTGATGATACCGTCCTGTTCTGGATTCTGACGGCGGCGTCCCGCTTGGTTCCGGACCGACCCCGTTTGTAACCTACATGCACACAGAGCTGGAGGATCTGGCAACCTCACCGCACCAGACCAGAACCTCACACCACCACCGCCACCGCCACCGTCGCCTCGTCGTCGCCTATCCTCACCATGTAAACTTGAAGTGGAGCTCCTCCTTTGAGACGGCTCTCTTACGGACGCTGTGCAGAACGTTCTCGTGAGGACAGAAAAGAGTTTTTGTTTATTTGTTTGGGGTTTTTTTTCGGCGAGGAGACATCGTTCCAAAGATCTGAAGGAAGTGGAAATAACTGCACCGTCAGCATCGACTGAAGGATTTCAGAACGCTGCACAAAATTACATTCCTGAAATAATTTCATTATTATTATTTTAGAAAAGCTTCACAGAAACATCTCTCAGGTGTTCTGATCCGTCCGGTCCTGGTCCTGTTCTCGTGGATTTAATACAGTTTGGAGATGAGGGAGTTGCTCCCCATCACAGCGAGGCGGCAGAGAGAGCGACAGACCAGCCTCCCTGCTCCTCCTTCCTCCTCCTCTTCTTCCTCCTTCCCCATCACCTCCTTCTCCATCCAAACCTCCAAAAAGTTCCCGTTCTTCCACGTGGTCAAATGCTGCAGGTACGACGGAGTTCCTGTTCTGTCTGAACCGGAAGAGTTTTTTGGTTTCAAACCTGTACATGTTGTGGTCCCATAAAGGTTTTAAATTGTGTTTCCTGTGTTCAGTGAAGCTGTTTTTTTGTTTTTTGTTTCCAGGTACGAGGCAGAGAACGCCTTCTTCTCCAGTCTGAGGCTGAACGACTTCAACATCATCGACACACTGGGAGTCGGCGGCTTCGGACGTGTTGAGCTGGTACGATCTGATCAAAAAAAAACACAACATCGGGTCACAGTAACAGATCAATTAGTATTCATTTAATCAGATGCAGGATTTACAGCAGATACACATAGATACAACAGGAATCCAGTTTAAGATAAGTGTCCGATTACTTTAAAACCAGTTTCAGACCAGTTTGCAGATTAGTTTTAACCCTCCTGTTGTCCTCGGGTCAAATTTGACCCGTTTTAAAATGTTTTTATATCACATGGATGGTTCCATACCACACACTTTGCAAGTAAAAGTAATGATCACTACTTTCATTGAATTTTGGGTGTTTTATTAAAATTTGTATCATCTGTGGACTTTTGTCCTCCCGAGTCAAAATTGACCCGGGAGGACAAAAGTTGCATGAGGGTTAAGATCTGTTTCGTATTAGTTTAAAACCAGTTTCAGACCAGTTTAAGATTACTTTGAGAACAGTTTAAAACTAGTTTGAGACAATTTGAGACCAGTTTTAGGCCAGTTTCATGTTAGTCTGAGACCAGTTCAGATAAATTTGAAACCAGATTTACTTTAGTTTGAGACAAATTACAGATTAGGTGGAGACCAGTTTAAGATCTGTGTCAGATTACTTGAGAACCAGTTTCAGTCCAGTTTCATTCTGGTTTGACACTAGTTTCACATTAGTTCAAATTAGATTGAGACTAGTTTTAGAACAGTTTTAGATTGACGTAAAACCAGTTTCAAATCACTTTGAGACCAGTTTAAGACCAGTTTAAGACCAGTTTAAGACCAGCTGCAGATTAGTTTGAGATTCATTTCAGGCCAATTTCAAATAAATTTGAAGCCAGAAGATGTAATAAATCAGAAATCTGATTTATAGTCCACAACGCAGACAATATTCTGCACAGCGTGTGTGTGTGTGTGTGTGTGTGCGTGTGTGTGTGCGCGTGTGTGTGTGTGTGTGTGCGTGTGCGTGTGCGTGTGTGTGTGCACATGTTTACATGTATGTAGGGTTAGGCTGTACAAAATGAATGGAGTCAATGCAATGTCCTAACAAGGATAGATGCACAAACAAGGATAGCTGTGTGTGTGTGTGTGTGTGTGTGTGTGCGTGTGTGTGTGTGCGCGTGCCTTCAGCTATTTGCAGTAACTTTCCAGTAAAGTACCACCGCTGGTAACTGGAAACCAGTCATCATGTGATGGTCATGTGATTGAGTGTCTGGCCCCGCTGAGGTTTGGGGGTACTGAAGGTCGAAGGGGAAGCCCTGCAGAGGGTTTGTCCAAAAACAGGAAGGAATCCCCGCTCAGGATCTCCCATCATTCCTCGGGAGATATTTTTAGCGGGTGAGTCAGAGTGTAACTCTGCACCGAGGAAAAAACTGACCTCTGACCTCCAGACTGTCTGTGTGAGCCTAAACAGAAATCTTACTACGCAGATATCTTCCATCAGAGTATCTCCCAGCGTAGTTCTGCTTTCTGTTTACTTTCGGTTTATAGCCGGAGGCGCCGACTGATTGTATTCAGTCTCAGTGACGTTATATTCGATACGGAAGCTCAGAGGCGTCCATATCGAAGCTCGAACAATAAAAAAGAGAATGACTTTTGAGTTTATTTATTTGCACAGATTATAATAAATAAAATGAAACAAATACATACAAACAACAAGAAAAAAATCACAAAGAGGAAAAAAGCCTATTAGGCTTATTGATTATCTCTACCTGAATATATATACAAGAAAAACAAAGTCAGACTATTAAAAAAAACAAACCCAAAAAGGATAATAAAACCAAAATTAAAGACAATTTAGAAAGAAAGAAAAGAAAATGTAAGAGTAGTAGTTCCACACATCTGGACGTCTGTGTCTGAAAGTTGACTTCTGGTCGTCAGATGTTTGAGAAGATGCAGATCAGATGATCGTCTGGTTGAGTTAGTTTTAAAACAAATAATGATTCAAAAGTGACATTTATACTTTATCAAAAGTGTTTTCAAACTGTATTCTTAGTTTTACAAGAGAAAAGACTTTAAAGATAAGATCTATTATTAATACTGTCTGTCCAGTATTAATAACTTTCCTCCCCACTGAAGACTGTAAACACCACACACACACACACACACACACACTCACACACACACACACACACACACACACACACACACACACACACACGCACACACCCCGTCTTCATTACCGACCCACGAGGGAGGTGTGACCTCTCCGACATGTCAGAGTAAGAGCTCGTATAACATAACGTAAAGAATCTGTCCAGAAATAGAGGATTGTGTCATCATGGTCTATTAACACCACAGTGTGTGTGTGTGTGATGTGTGTGTGTGTGTGTGTGTGTGTGTGTGCATGTGTGTGTGTGTGTGTGTGTGTGTGTGAGTGTGTGTGTGTGTGTGTGGTGTTTACAGTGTACAGTGGGAAGTTTAATTGGACAGATAGTATTTATACTAAAGCTGCAAATAAAATTATTTTCATCATTGTCAATATGTCAATTAATCTATTAATCATTTGGTTTATTAAATGTCAGAAAATAGTGAAAAATGTTTATTACAGTTTCCTAAAAGCCCAAAGTGACGTCTTCAGATGTCTTGTTGTGTCCGACCAGCGGTTTAAAACCCGCAGATGATCAGTTTACTGTCACGTATGACAAAGAAAAGCAGCAAATCTTCACAATAAAGGAGGTGGAGACAATAAGAGTTTTTGGCATTTCTCCCAGAAAAAATTAAAATAGCTGATTAATTTTCTGTCAATCCACTAATCAGTTAATCAATTAGTTCTTTCAGCTCTAATTAACACAGAGCTGACAGGCACATGTGGTGCACTGTGTTTGTTTGAACTTCATACTGTTACGTTTCTGACACACTATTGACCAGTTCACAACATCAATGTTTAGAAAGATATCGAGGGCTAAGAAAATCTCCCGTCTTTTAGTTGGATGGCGTAATATTTAGAGGGTTTTATTTACCAAAAATGAAACAAAACATTACTGTCTGGTATTGTTTTATATTTTTCTTATAGTAAATAAATCCCATGAAAAGAGTAACAAGCCCAAGAAGTAAATGTTTAAAAAGTCCTCACAAATATATAGTTTCTTGTTTAAAAAGGGCTCAGTCATTTCCTAAAACATCTGCTGACTTTAGTTTTAAACAAACAAACAGGAGGAAATAGTGCATTTGTTGTGACTATTTTCAGCAGCGGATGAATCCACATTTGGTGCTTTAGTGCGTATTTCTGGCAGCAGGAGTGTGAGCGTGTGTGAGACTGAGTCACAGAATACGACATACACATAGTTTTTCGTTGGGTTTGTTGACCAGAAAAAGAACATTTCCTGTGAAGGTAGAAGTGACGGCATGTTTTTTTCTCTTCAGGTGCAGCTGAAGAGCGAGGAGGCGAAGACGTTCGCCATGAAGATCCTGAAGAAGCGTCACATCGTCGATACGAGACAACAAGAACACATCCGCTCTGAGAAACACATCATGACCGAGGCGCACTCCGACTTTGTCGTCAGGTCAGCAGAATATTTATTTAGGTTATTTTATTATGACGTCGCTGGTTTTCTGCTTAAAGGACCCGTGTGTAGGATTTAGTGACATCTAGTGTTGAGGTTGCACATTGCAACCAACTGAATACCCCTCCCCTTCCAAACGTGTAAGAGAAGCTACGGTGGCAGTGAAACTTGCAAAAAACGAGGATATATAGTCTATAAAACACAGTTGGTATCAGGATATCAGCTCAGCATTAATGTTAGATATTATTTTTGATGGATTTATGGATGTTCTGAGTGTTTTCCTCAGTAGTATGTTGTTGTGCATATTGCAGGTTTTAAAGTGTTGTGTTTTTTGTGCTCAGGTTGTACCGGACGTTTAAGGACAGTAAATATCTGTACATGCTGATGGAGGCCTGTCTGGGAGGAGAGCTGTGGACCATACTGAGAGACAGGTACTCATTTAAATCTTCTACAGAATTTATTTTTATTTCATACTGAGTCACTTTTCTCAGAAGTTTTTGAAAGGTTTTTAAAAAAGAATCAGATCATTTTCTAAATAGAAGAAAAGAAATTGGTTATTGCTAAAAAAAAAAAAAAGTTGATTAGCTGAAAATTAATTGACAGAAAATCAGATTTTGAAGTCTTCTTTTGTCTGTTTTATATCATTGTAGAGTGAATATAATTGAATGTTGAAGTTGTGAATCTTGGACTGTCAAGACTGTCACGTTGGACTTGAAGAATCTTTAAAATTTAGAACATACAGAAATCAGCGGATTGAATAAATACAATTGAAAGCAGTAGTTAAATGCCAGCAATAAGCGGTAGCACTTTAAGTGTTTGCAGGAAACACTGGCCAATAGAAAATCAACGAATGAAAAACAACTAATATGGTGAATGAACAGAAGTTAAAAAGTGGACGTTCAGTCCAATAAAACTGAATCAAAATGCCATGAAAGATCCCACCGAGAGGCAGAAACGTCTTCGTTCTTTAACCAGATGAAACTTTGTGTGTTTCAGGGGTTCATTTGAAGATTCGACCACAAGGTTTTACACAGGCTGCGTGGTCGAAGCCTTCGCCTACCTGCATGCCAAAGGCATCATATACAGAGACCTGAAACCTGAAAACCTCATACTGGACAGCCGGGGATACGCCAAACTGGTACAAACACAATATTTTCTGTCTGCTGTTTAGCAACTTTCTCTCACAGTAAGCCTGGAGGTTTTGGGCCCTCTAACAGTTGCTCATGCTGCCCAGTTGGTAATCTAGCTGTGGGTAGAGAAAAGATCATGGGGTCACCTAAATCTAAAGGGTTAATCCTCTAGAAAGTAAGAATGGAATCCAGAGATGCAAAGAGTTAGATTTCGACATTTCTTGTGTACAAGGGGAAATTTTGTCTTAATGGTGGCCCTAGAAGAAAGGTCTGAAAGTTGCCAGAAATATTAGGGTTCATCCTTTCGTGATCGGCGTTGTGTTTCATTAATTTGGTCTTTTCCAGGTGGACTTTGGTTTCGCCAAGAAGATCGGCTTTTGTAAGAAGACGTGGACATTCTGCGGGACGCCAGAGTATGTCGCTCCAGAGATCATCCTCAACAAGGGTCATGACGTCTCAGCAGACTACTGGTCTCTGGGCATCCTGATGTACGAGCTGCTGACGGGCAGGTGAGGACAGAGGAGGGCAGTAAAGTTCAGTAGAGTCAAACTCCTGTTGTTGTACAGTGTCCTACAGTGTCTCTGTCTGTCTCCAGTCCTCCGTTCTCAGGTCCAGATCCAATGAAAACCTACAACATCATCCTGAGAGGCATCGACATGATCGAGTTCCCCAAGAAGATCACCAAGAATGCCGCCAACCTCATCAAGAAGCTCTGCAGGTAGAAGGCGCTGTGTGTCTGAGCTCAGATTCACTGTAGAGAAACTAAATATTATTGTTTTCATCTCCAGAATAAATCTTTGAATCATAACTGTTTGTGTTGACAGAGACAATCCCTCAGAGAGACTTGGAAACCTGAAAAACGGAGTCAAAGACATCCAGAAGCACAAGTGAGTGAGCCAAGAGAGTTGACACCTGATTGGCAGTTTCTGCCTTAGGATCTCCTTCTCTTTTTGGTTAACTGGCTCTTTAAACTTTGTGTCGTCAATATCTTTTTCTATCCATGGAATAAATCTTCATATACTCCTCCAACCAGCAGGAGGAGCTGTAGTCTGTAACTGCTGAAACCAAATCTGTCAAAACTCAAAACAAGATAAAATGAATCAAACTGATCTCTCTCTCTCTGTTCAGGTGGTTTGAAGGTTTTAACTGGGAGGGTCTGAGGAAAGGAACTCTGACTCCGCCCATCATACCTGCCGTGAGTAGAAATAATCTTTATTTTATTTTTTTCTCCAATGCCAACACCAAACTCATGTTTGATCCCTGACAAACTGAAGCAGTGTTAACATACTAGGAAAAAAACACAGAAAACTTCAATATCAAGGCCTTAAATGATCTTGAAAACACTTAAATCTACTGTGGCATGTCACGCCTTAAATTCAGTTAAAGCATGCTTCACTAAAAGTCTATCATAGTGTGTGTGACTTTATATTGCTATATCAAAACATAGTGTGACATTATTAATGTTATGACAGTTTGTAGGTAAAGTAATCAGACAGGAGGGTACTTCATCACATTGATGTAAAAATCCTGTAAATCCAACACTACAGAGAAAAAGTCTTAAATCTAAAGGTGTTTTCAGACCTGTGCAGTTCAGTCCAGTTGAATGGGACTGACCTGGACTAACAACCAAGTACATTGTTTTCTTGATATCTGAGCAGATAAGAGCTTCTTCAGGACCTTCTTCCTGAGTTTACCTTCTTGCTCCTGCTCTAGATGCAATTTGGCTCATCTAAATTTTTTTATGTGTGAAAAGAAAACAAACCAAGCAGAAAACTTGAAAGTTCACTAACTCATCCATCGATTCGGACCAGAGCTAACAAACTATAGGTTTGAAAACACCCTAAAAGCATTAAACTTGTTTTTCTGCAATGAGTCTACAGGTGTTGAAGATGTTTGACTCTTTGTTTTTATATCCAGGTTTCCTCCCCGACTGACACCAGTAACTTCGACAGTTTCCCTGAAGATGCTGACGAGCCGCCACCAGATGACAACTCCGGTTGGGACTATGACTTTTAAGTCCCACCCAATCTCTTCCACCAAAACCCAAAGCCTGACACCCTACGGTGGGCAGTGACATCCAGATCTAAGAGGAAGAGGACTCCTCACCAGGCTAAACAAAGATGAACTTCATGTACCATTTGGTGGATGTTTTTACCTGAAGCACCACTGTGACTGTGTGTTGTTTTTAAGAATGGCTGGAGCCTGGGGGAATCAAACTCTTAATGTTTTTGTAGCCACATTGTGTCCCCAAATGATTTGAGAACTAAGTGTGAAGAAGGCAACAGATGGAAAAGGACTTGAGGCCTCTCGCTGACCAATGTGATCAAGTCTGTTCCGTGTAACTGGAGGAACCCTGAGCTGCCAGAACACCTGAGACTTGGAAGATGAAGTGGTTCAAGGACAACAGAACAAAACAGTTGCTCATGTCAACAGTTTGCTTGTGTTTCTAAGACTAGAAACACTTGTTTATCAAATCTCTCAGAGTAGGAAATCAGTCCTAAGAATGATGCATGCCTGGTTCTTTTTTGGCAAAGGGGTACAGGCATGTACTTAACTTCAACAATCTGGAAAAGTCATCCCAGCTGTCAGAGCTGTCAGAAATCTGGAATGTAGTTGCTCCATCCACAGAAGCATTTCCATGAGGCAGAAAAGACATTTTTCCAACAACCAGGAGTGTCTTTATAAACCCAGAACAACTCTGATTCCTTGTTTCGCTGCTGCTGAGCTTTCGGTATGTTCATCCATCAGCAGTCAGTCACACAGCATAGGCCTTGCTTTACGTCCCAGATATTGCTGCAACACCTAGATGTACTTTGGATATAAGTCAGTGACGTCAGTCTGAAAGCTGCTGCTTAAAACCGCCAGTGAAGCTACCAGAGGCGGAAGCTGGTAAATCTTAAGGTGTCGAGTGAAATCAAGTTGTCACAAAGTGCTTCCCGGAGCAATGGACAAGGCTAAATAGTCACACAGGCAAAGTTGGGACCCCAAAAGCCACAGGTTGTCTGTGTGGCAATTAATTTATGATCATTTAATTACAAATTTGTTTGGAAATACACACCACAAACGCACAAGTAAAAACTGAACACGTGAGGTGCCAAATGTGCAGGCTTGATTACCTGCTCCAATCAGCAGCTGAGTTTTGAAATCAAAGCTGCAGTTCCTCTAATGTCCACTAGATGCTGCTAAAGAAAGTCAATGCAGTTTCTACACAAGTTCAGCACTCAGTATATCATTCACCTCCTGCTGATGTCCACATTTTTGATTCATACAGCTTAAAAAATATGCTGCTTGACTGACAGGTTCCTCAGCCTTTCACAGTCTTATCCCAGGTATCTGGGCCCCATCCTCTTCGTCTATATTAGGACTTCCTGACTCCAGAAGCTGACAAAGGTTTAAAATTGTCCCTCCAGATACCTCCTAATGAAATCCGGACACTTAATGCCATGTTTTACAGCGGCCTATGGAAAGCCTCTGCTACTGTCAAGTATCCTTCTTAAACACTGGCTGACACTTGACCTTTGACCCCTCAGGAGAAGATTGTGCCACCATTGCCTGTCCCTTAGGGGCTTCTCTGACCCTAGGAGCCCAGGTATGGATCTTTAAGCGCAGGCTGCAGGATGAATTTGAGGTCTGGGTGACGAACGCAACCTGCTAGAGGAAAAACTAACTGAAGACTGAACTGACAAACTTGAGGTCACCATGATGCCTTCACTTCTCATTTACTGTTTGGGAACTCCAAATCCAAAGACACAAAGTCAAAAAGTTTGGGTGTAGTAGCAGTTGTCTTCACCACTGGATGACGGGGTTGTGATACGAACATTTCTACTTTTAAACTTTCCTTTCTATCATTCTTCATGATGTGAATCTTCAGATCACAGCACATGAAAACATATTTTGTAAATATTTCCAAGACTTCCTACATATTTTTGCACACACACACACATAAACATTCTCACAGACACATGCACGACTTTGTTGAATTTCTTATCGGCTGTTTGTTTTTAAGTTTTTTGAAGGTGAAGAAGGTTTAAAAATATTTTGGGCAAAACAGAAACAACCTTAAAGTCCAACTGAAATCAAATGTAGTGTTTGTTTGTTTGTTTTTTTTTTATGTACTGTTAATAGTTTATTATTAAAATGAAGAAAAATGTCTGTGGTGAAATATCTGAAATGCATGACACAAAATTTTAGTAAGACTAAGACTCATCATATACTTGCTTTTGAATGACATGGCTCCTTTCCTCTGAATCAAACACCAACTTTTTTAGCTGTTCAAATAGATCTAATGTTTATGTTATTGGTGTCTTTTTCACCTTTATAAAGAACCGGGACGTCGTCCTCACAGGGATACGCAGGGCGACCATCAAACACGAACACGTAGTAAAAGCGAGTATATCTGCGCTATAAGAGAGAAAACCTTCGTCCTCAGAGACGGTTTTCTCTCTTTTATTTTAAACTCCAAAATGAAAATTGAGTGTCGATGTTCAGTCTTTGTAGTAGAAACATGAACAAGGGCAAACATCTGTTTATTTCAATTCGTTCAAAATATCAAGTATAATTTATATTATATTTTGTGGCATGTTATAAAAGCAGCTGATAGTTGTCTGATCTTGGTACGAAGCTGATTTTGTTGTGATCTGTGAGCTCTGCATGAAAATTTTGTTCAGTTTTTTATCAGCAGAGGGCAACAACAAGTTTAGACACCAGACGCCAACAAACCAGGCAGTTTATTCTGTTTCTCTCTGAGAATGTTAGCCTAGCTTAGCCTGGCTCTGTCCAAAGAAACACCTCTAAAGCTCACTAATTAACATGTTTTATCTTGTTTGTTGGATTCGTAACCAAACAGAAACTTAAAAACAACAGTTTGTGAAATATTTGTTTAAAGTGAAAACTTTACCACCAGACACGACCTGATTGCTGCCTGGTGAACAAGCTGCCTTCTCTAACAGTTTCATGTCCACAGAGGAGAAATATTCATTCATGTTCATATCAACTCTTAGTGATGATATTTTGTGGTTATGAGTTTGTGTGATGACACAGATTTATTTGTATATAATGGAAATATAGTACTTTATGATGTTTCAGCTGTTTGTAGATTATTATCATCATCATGATTATTATTATTATTATTATTATTATTATTATTATTATTATTACTATTTCAGTGGTTGGTAGCCGAAGAAAGGCTCAAAAAAGCTTTATGGGCATGACTGTTAAAAATATGTTTTTGCCAAAGCAGTTCAGTCTGTTTAAAAAATAAACGATATTTTAAAAAAAAAGGTCTTTGTTCTGTATTTCCTCACAGTCTGACAGTCAGTGTTTGTTCTTCATAGTATGCTGAATCCCCACAGTGTGAATGAACAAACAGAAATTATCAATCTTAAAAAGCTGGTTATTCGTTTCAGGCTTTAATTAAGGACACAGCTCATGAGTGTCCATAGCACAATAAAATACAAAGAAGAAGAATAAATACTATTAATTATTATTTGTGGTTACATTACAAATATCACAATATGTTAGCAGATAATGTGGTTTAATTTAAATTTCCAAATAGAAAACAAACCACTATTTATTAAAGAAATTTAAAAGTTATTTTTGTAAAAAATAATTTTGAATATTTAATAATGATGGAAAGTTAAAAGTCAAGTCAAATTTATTTGTATAGCACATTTCATACCGTTATATCAATGTGCTTCACACACAACACATGAAAAAAACTAAAAATAATTATTTATATATGTTTAAATACACATATTTAAAACACACACACACACACACAAATTCATAAAATGTAATTGATCCCCTGCCCGCCCACACAAACACTTACATACCAGACATACAGTATGTCTGTGCAACACACCCAGAGACTCAGACGGACAGATGGAGGCCTGAGAGAACAGGTAGGTCTTTATCTTGCTTTTAAAAGACGACACAGCTGTGCAACATCTCATATATCATCAGGCAGTTTGTTCTAGAGACTGAACCCATAATGACTGAATACACCTTCACCAGATTTACCTGTGATCATCGACAGTTAGCAGACAGGTGTCTGATGATCTGAGGGTTCTGCAGGGTCTGTAAGCAGTGAGCAGGTCTTTGTTTGTTTGTTTTTGATTGTTTTGCTTTTGTTTTTTGAAGTTACCTGTCGAGGTCAAACATAATGTGTGTTAAAAGGCATCATAAACTGCGGCTTCTGCCTACATCTTTTTTTTTTTCGGGTTGCAGAAATCTTTAAATTGACTTATTGTGCTGTTTTGAGCTGCTGCGTTTGTCTTTTCTCGTGTGTTGTATAAATATGGATTTGCATATGCAGACACGAAAATACGTTATGTAGTCAGGATTTCTCCTTTTAACTTGTAAACTGAAGCTCTCGGGCTGATTTACCGGAGATACGTTGTCCTCAGCCTGGACTCGAACCTTCAACCTTTCGCACCAAACAGCTCAGAGAGAAGCGGCTCTGTGCTGCCGTCTGTCTCCGCTGAACTCCGTCAACTTGTCAAAAAACAAGCAGAATAACAGCGTGGCTCTGTTACCGACCAAATGCACCGAGGACACCAGACTCCTTAGCTTCTCTGAACCTGTCGGAGCCTCTCGTGATGTTCGGCGACCATATAATCCACCTTACAGCACGTGTTTACGTACACGCGTCATTTTATCCAGGTATCCACGCCGCTTCTCACAGGACACCGCCGTGTGTTTCATGACCGTGACGCGGACAGAAAGTGACAGCAGTCCGCTCTTTGGCTTTAGTTTGGCATTTACTATAGACAAAAGAAAAAGAAACATTTTCCCGCGTCAACTTCTCACACAACTTTGGGTTTTTGTTGTTTTTCGGGGAGGAAGCTTCTCACTGTCTCCCCGCTGCAGTACCACTCTCCACCTGAAGTCTCCGGGGGCGCTGTTTCACCAGAACACTAATATAGACAGAAATGAATGAAGGAAAATGATAAATAGCAATAAAAGTCATATTTTCAATGAAAAACGAGAACGCTTCACGATTGTGCGTGTCATCCTTGCGCCAGGGGCCATGCTAATCTTCTCTGTATCATTCTCGCTTATCATGTGTGTTACAAGCTGTAACACAGTGTTACTAAGAGGTTTCTTCCTTTATGAAGGGGGGCAGCCAACATGTAGTCTAAGCCAGGGTGTCACCTCTGTGGGGACAGAAGGAAAAACACCAGACACAGGTCTAAGTGCCTGGTGAGAGGGGGGGTTGGGGACTGGACTCTCAGTGACCCCCTGACTCAGATCCCGGTCCTGGCTACTGGTCTCGTCTCACTGTGAGCTGAGGAGGATTGTGGGGTTTCTATGCAGATCAGCTCTTACGTCAGGAGACAAAAGACTTCCTCTTCCTGCCCCCCCCCACCCTCTGGGAGGATGGTGTGGAAGGGTGGGGGCACCTTCACTTCAGTGTGCTAATCAGAGACCAGCCGGACTCTCCACAGATCAGCAGGGACTCAAACACCAGATCCACCTTCAGAGAGAAGACACACACACACCTGTAACAGCTGTTTATCGGCTCACGTCTTGTTCTACAGTTTCTGTCTCTTTGTTTCTGTGCTGTTTGAATGTTGTTGGCAGGTCTTTGTGTCAGCGTTGACCGTCCTGTCTCCCCAACACATGTGTTGCTTTACTTTAAATTCATGTTCAGCTGAGTGTTTGCAGGTAAAAGAGTCTTTTTTTATACATGTGAATGTCTTTTGGTACATGAACTGTTTTTTTTAATGTGCAAGCAAATAAATGTGATGTTTTCCTGATTTTAAGTCCATTTAATTTTATAAAGGTGTTGAAATGAACTTTATCCACATTTATGAGCAGATTAAACTGCAATATTTTTATTCTAGTGAACATACTTTATAATTTTATAAAGCTGCAGCAGTAATTTCAGAGGGCCGATACATGCAGATATATATATAACATGCAGAATTATGAAATTAAAACAAATAAATGATGCAGGAGCGCAAAAGCTAACAGAAAATACATTCTTGCTTCTGTCTGAACGTCATGTAAACGTTGTGTGAGCTGTTGTTTGCAGCCGGAAGTGAATCCTTCTGCTACTTAAAATTAACGTGTAGTTCATGAAACAGGCCACCAGGTGTCAGTGTTCAGCTGTACAAGGAAGGACAGGTGTGATTCTCACTAAAAGCATCTTTGATAACTTTATAGATGTTATTCATGTAACGAGATATTTTGACAAGAATTTAGCGACCAAAACAACCTGTTCTGTTTCATATGTGGGGATTTTCACACCAAATGTGTTTAAACTTTTGAAATATTAAAAGTTTATTTAGTTTTCCGCAAATATTGAAACATCAACATGACTGACGGCCTGTTATTAAATCTACATGTTATACTGAAAAATTCATCTTACACACAGCACAATTAGCCAAAATAAACTAGTTTAAACTGCAGTATTTTCTGTTTGGCTCGGCCACAGACATGTCAACTCTCCCGTTTGACTGATATATTAAAATGCTGCTTATGCATTGACTCATCAGTATAAATGATGTACTTTGTTACATGTATTTAATACATCAGTAACAGCCTGATTTTCTTCAAAAGTAGTACTTTTAATTTAGTATTTAAGCAAATTTAGCTAGTAATCGGTTACTTCTATACTTTTACTTAAGTAAAGGATATGAGTACTTCCTCCAGCACTGCAGGTCACAGAATCTGATGGGTCATCAAATACGGTGTAACACCTGTATTTCCCTGCTCATCGTTTCATGTATGTGAATGGAGAATGCTAAAACGATTAGCATCATACTCCGGGAGCATAGACTGTATAAAAACGTCCACACAGTCCTGAGAAACGGTTCGAGCAGCCAAATGAGCTGTTTTTGAGCGAAGTTTTCTAATAGTTATAAATGTTTATTTTCATTCAGATTTTTGTGGATGCTTAATGAGACACTCAACTTTGATATCATTTATGCATTTTTATGATTTCAAGCCACGTTTCCAGAGGCTTTAAGCAGCAGGCTGCTGTAGGTCTGCTAAACATAAGTGCACCCACGAAGCCACAAAGAACAAATCAACCGTCCGTTAGGCAGTAAAGGATCTCTGGAGCCGAGAGAAGAAACTCTTTTCATAATGTAAAAATTACAGTCAGGTGGGATCCTGGAAAATCTCACTTATTTTCAAAGCCCGATGTTTAATTAATTGTTAATTACCCTCTTAACATAAAATCAAAAGACCTTAATTGCATCATTATTACCTGGTAAATTAATGGGTTTTTGCACTTGAGTTATTGTCAAAACAGAGCTGGAAGTCCAAACAACAGACACTCACGGTGGGTAAAATTTATTGTAAAGGTGCATCTTATTAAACATCAATACATCTTATTAAACATTGATAAACAGTGCAAAACACACCTTTCTGTTCAGTGACCTCCTCTGTCTTTGGTGCAGGTGTCACTCATGACTCAGCAAAAATGTATAACGTCACTCTACACTGAAAACAGATGCAAACCCCTGTAGGTTAACTATTAGCATCGTATCAAACACTGATATTTACACAATACGTACAAATATTGTACACAAAAATGCAGCCGTTAGTGTGTCTGAAAAGCCGGGTTTCATCTGAAGGTTTAGTAACGTTGTGTGAAAACAGGCCGTGAAGAAGAAGAGGAGGAGGAGGAAGGAAGGTGTTTGTTTCATCTCGGACACACAGATTTAAGTGTCATGTTGTGCAAAAATACAGTGTCCAAAAGTGCGTCTATGTACAAATATGTGTGACTGTGTTCTCGTCCATATTCTGTAGAAAACATCCTGAGGAAGAAGCTGCTCGACTATGAAGACAAAACTCGCCGTTAAAGAGGAAAAAGTCCACCTGCAGTTAATAAACCATCTATAAACCGAGCAGTCCGTGAGGCTCGGTGTCCTCCTGCAGGGGTCACGTGCTGTCATGTGTTTGTTTTTTTTTTAAATGTCTTTTTCTGCAGTTTGTAATTTATTATGTTTCCCAAAACTCCTTGAAGCAAACTGTAACTTAAACTTAAACAAGCCAGAAACTGATCTCTGTTTGCTCTGAAGTACGACTGAAGTGTTGTTGGGTCACTGTTAGGAAAAAAAATCAAGAGAGTAGAATAATGAGAATAAAGTTGAAAAAAAATTTTTTTTTGAGAAAATAGCCCCAATTTAGATTTTAGATTTACTTGAGAATCATTGAAATAAAATAAAAAAACAACTAATATTTGAGAATGAAACTTTAAATTTTACAGGGTAAAAGTTGTAGTATTTTGAGAAAAGTTTTTAATTTTACAGGGAAAATTGTAATTTTGCCGGGAAAACTTCATAGAGAATACAGTTGAAATGTTTTAGGAAAAAAACTCATAATTTTGAGAAAATGTCCCCAATTTTCAAGAAAATCATCAAAATACTTTGACAATTTAGTGTTTTGAGAAAAAGTTGTAGTTTTATGTAAAATTACACATTTTGAGAATGTTGTATTTTAAGAAAATGTTTTATATGGAAAAAAATGTAATATTTTAAGAAACAAGTTGGAATTTTGCAGGAAAAAAATCATATTTGGAGAATAACATTGAAATATTTTGTAAAAAGAAAAAAAAAAGCTTTCTGGGGAAAAAATAGAAATATTTAGAGAATAAAGTTATAAATATTTTGTTTTAAAAAAATATTTTGTTTTTAAAAAATGATATTTCAAAAGGGAAAGTTGTCATTTTACAGAGAAAAATTGTAATATTTGGAAAAAAAAGCAGTATTCTGAAAAAGACATCTGATGATTTATTGGAAATTTTTAGTATACAACTAATATTTTCAGAAAGTTTTCATGAGATTTTATAAGAAAAATACGCAACATAAAATGCTACAACTGTCTTCAAATAAATATTATGACTTTTTTTCTTGTATTATCCCTTTTTCCTCTACTTTTTTTCAACTACATATTCAAAATATTCTGATTCTTAAGATATTTTCGCTTTATTCTCAATATTGGAGGATTTTTTTTTGTCCCAACAGTGACGTTAACGTTCTGTACTGAAAGACTGAAGTTTCGCTCCAACACACATTTACTGTTCATACTGTCGAAGTGACTGGACGGGCGTCCAAACAACAAAACAGACCCAGAAACGCAACATACAGTAAACGTCATCAAACTGCTGTTTTTAACAGCGTCTCAGGTGGATTTTTTTGGTCCATAAAAAGTTCATCAACAGTTTCTTTTCTCAAGCAGGATTTCTTTCATCGGTCTGTGTGGAAAAGCTAACACTTGATGCTGAGGTCTTCTGTCCATATTCTGAGATCAAATAAAACCTGAACACCTCGTTACGTTCATTTAACGAGCTGCTAATACAGTCCTCATTCACTGATTAATCCCAATCATTTCTAATTTAATTCAACACTTCCTGCACCGATGAATTAAAAGCTTTCAAGCAGCTCAAATTACATATCGTAAGTTTTCAAATAGTTTCCCTCAGAGAGAATCAGGCCTTTATTTCTAATTTCCTCTGATTTCCTCTGTTCCCCAGTTAATATAAACTCTGGCGAGTACCATTCTGTACATGAGTTCTGGGTTTTTCTTTTGGGTGGAAGAGCAATTTTTGAGTCCTTTGTCCCTTTTTTGTTTCTTGTTTGAAATTTGATAAGATTAAGGTGTCTGTATAGTTACTGTGACTTATTAATAACACACAACTGTTATTTTAAACATTATTTTAAAACCAGCTTTTAGATGACGATTTACAGTAAGTAAAGACATCAGGTCCAGGTAGGTTTTCTTCAGCTTTGTTGCAGATCAGGTTGAAGATTTTAGACTTGTGATGCCTCTGAACTCTCTGGAGAAAACACACTTTCAGTCTGTGTTCCTGTCTCAGCTTGAGCGTCGCACTTTTATTTCCTGTTTAAGCGGCCGACAGATAAGTTAGTGGTGACTCCTGGAGACGGATACTGACGCAACATCCAGTCCAGCTGTTAGGATATTTTACAGCTGTTCCTGCAGCTCTGTGCAGACGGGCTGAGGGGCGGCGGCCGGATCAGTTTGGGCTTTTTCAGCAGCGTCCCTCCAGTCCTCTTGGTGGCGCCGTGGTGAGTGGAGGCGTTGGCAGTGACGGAGTAGGAGCGTCCGTGCATCATGCGGGCGTTGAGGCCGTTGGCCATGGAGAAGGACTTGAGGTGAGACTTGAGAGCCAGCGGGAGGGGGAGCTTATCCACCAGGTGGACCGGAGTGCAGGAGACGATGGAGCGACAGCAGAGATCCTGAAGACTCAACACTGACAGAGACAGAAAGAGTTTCAACATTCACTGTCACTCTGTTTCCATCTTTCTCTCACTTCTTCTCTGTTTTATAGTTTTTTTTAATATATCATGACTTCTAAAGTTAGAGCTACAGAAACAGTAAACCAGACACTGTAGGAATCATTTAAAAGCAGAACAAAGAATAAAACAAACAGGCTTAAAAGATTGTTTCAGATCAAAGTGATTGGTTTTCTAATATATATTTATTTTAAAATACTGAAATGAACATATAATAATCAGAATAGTAAGAAGATTAGATTTACTGTCTAGGACAAGAGTTTGTTTTTCTTTCACTGTTAATGTAAAACTGTTGAATGATATTTCGTCCACATGGGGGCAGCGTCACATTAAAGGCTGCAGATAGAATCAGTCATGAAGGAAGCTGCTGTCCACTATTAGATGTGAGCAGTCACTTTATTACACTTACAATTTTCATCCCTCATTATTTTGATTTAATGTTATTCGTTTAAGTTTTTAACTTCCTGCTTCCTGCACCAGTGTTTGTTTACTTTAAATTCATGTATAGCTGAGTATATGGAGGTAAATTATATACAGTATATACTTTATATTATTTTAATTTCAAATACAAAATGTGCAACCACATGTATACATTTAATTCATTACTATGTATTTGAACAGGCTGTATATACTGTTCATAACCACCTACTGTATGTATATAAAGTAACTTATCATGTTTTTATCCATTCAGTGTTTATTCCAGCACTATTTGTATCCTGTTTACAGTTATTGTATGTTTTCTACTTGTTGTTTCTATATGTATCTATCTATTTTTTTTCACCCACTCGCTTGTACATACAGTAATAATGATATGTTTATGTTTGGTTATCTTTGTTCGGCTTGTTGTCCTTGTGTTTCTTTCTGAAGATTGTCATGTGTGAGCACATTGAGAGCCACTTGAAGTCAAATTCCTCGTATGCATAAACATACTTGGCCAGAAAACTGCTGAAATTAGTCCACAGGATGATAAGTTGCTATTTAAAGACACGGTGAAATGAAACATATATTTTCCAAATTCTAATCCTGTGTCCCTTCATACAAGTTGAAAAGAAATGGAGAAATATCAGCTGTTTACAATATAAACTGCTTTGCTGCACATGCTCAGTAGCGTCTGCCTTACACAGAACTACTCTCTGGAGACTGAAAACATGATGCTGTTATTAGTCTTTGGAGCCGTTTCTAAACAAACTAATGTGACCAAACTCTTCATGATGAAGGAACATGTGACCCAGTGCAGCGGTGTGACTCACTGATGTGTTTTTAATAGTTTTTGGACAACAACAGAGGAATAAGATATATCAGGCTTTAGATACACACACAATACTTGTTAGTAGATCAGTTCATTGTTGGTTTGGATCCAAACATGAGATTTTTTGACAAGAAGAAAAACAGAAAACCTTCCACATATATCTGATTCACAGTAACATGTATGTAACATGTATGTAACATGTATGTAACATGTATGTAACATGTATGTACACACACACACACCTTTGTTGGGCCTCCACAGTCGCTCCATGCCGTGTCTCATCAGGACGATGCGAGCGAGCTCGGTGAACGACTCGGTGACGTTGAAGTTGCACAGCGGGCTGACCTCGAAGAAGGTGACGCCCAACTTCTCCGCGTACACCTGCGCCTGCTCCGTGGTCACCTGACGCTTGTATGCCAGGTGGAGGCGGTTCCCAACCAGGATCTTGGGCACCCCCGGGGCATGCTGGGTAAACAGGAAACAGAAAAGGGAGGATTTTTTTTTTTTCTACAAAAATCAGGCACAATGACACATTTTAGGCGTACATTCATATTGAACAATATTAAAGACAAAAAAGAAGAAAACATATTATTACATTCAAGAAACAAAGAGAGCATGTGGATCATACAGGGACTGAATGATTGATTTGACTTGATTGATTGATCACTGACCTCATCTATCTCTTTGATCCATCTGTCGATGCCATCAAAGGACCAGCGGTTGGTGATGTCGTACACTAGAATAACTCCCTGAGGAGCAGACAGAAACAAAAGATAAAGTCAGATCAGAGTGTTTTTATTAGGAAAAGCAAGGGGAAAACACTCCAAAGCCTCATGGGAAGTGTAGTTCTTCTCCCGCAGCGTATTAATTTATGGTTCAACATATGATTGAACTCCAGATGGATGTGTAGGTCATTATCAGACTGCACGCATAGACACTGACGACTGAAGATCAGCTTTCAGCCTCGCTGTGGTGGTGGTGTCACTGTTGCCATGGTGATATCTCCTCTTCTGTACCCACTAATAGCCTGATGAGTGATGACAACAACACAACTTTATTCAATGGAAAGTGGGAATGAAACAAAGAGCTCTGTGGCAGTTTGATGTGTGGGATGGATTCCTTCACACACCTCTCACAGCTCAGCCTGTCTGAGGGTCAGAGCGACGACACAAAGACAAACTCTGAGGAGCTTCAGTCCAAGGAAATAAAGGTACACTATGCAAGATTTTCTTAAAGAGCAATGTATAGACTCATACAACAGTAATCCCTCTAAATCATCACTAATGACCCACTAGAAGTGTATAGCGGCGCATTTATCTGCAGAGACTCTGCCCTCTGCCTGTATTTTCTTATTATTTTGCTCTGTTTGGGATGTTTCTGGGCGCCAACCTTTGGGCAGTGGGTGTGGAGCCCCCAGCCAATAGTAGTGCACAGGGTGTGAGGTCAGGACTGGTAGCATAGCAACCAGGTTACATCACTGTCTCTGTGTCTCTCCTCAGCTCCGCTCTGTCTCTGTGTCATAGATGTATAAAGAGCAGCAGGTCTGTGTGTCTGCTTGAGCGAGGGCAGCGCTGAGCAACACACACGCAGAGCAGAGAGGCCACAGCGGACAGGATGAAGCTCTGCGTTCACACAAAATCCGGTGTTGTAGTGTCACACCTCCGCAGTGTTGTGCGGAGGTGTGGGTGTGGGTGTGTTTATTTGTGCTTTAGAATGTAACCACCATTAAACAATCAGAAAATAACATTTCATTTCCCTGCTTTTTTCTCGCCAGCACCGCTCGCTCTCTTCATTCACTGTCGAGCTCACTCGACCACCGCTGCTCTCTCTTTCTCTCTCTCTCTCTCTCTCTGTCTTGCTCGTTCGTTGAGCCGGGGAGGAGGGGCCAACTTTGAATGCTGTGTGTTTACAAACAGCAACCGACAGATCTTGCGTAGTACACCTTTAAAGCTTCACCTCCAGTAAACACAGAGAACATAAACGGCTCCGACACATTTAAAATAACTGGACAGATGTTTGGTTAAAGCCTGTGAGGAAATATAAGCTGCAAAATCTATTTCTTAGCATTAATGAATATAAAATCAGGCGGCAGCACACTTAAACTCGACTTCTATTTATTTGCCAGCTAGCTACGCTGCTTCCTGTTAGTGTTACAGTCTGTGATATTTCTGTTTTCTACTGTCTCTGTAACTACATGTCAGACTAATCAATCCCTCCAGGAAATTGTAATTTTGCTATTGCAATAATTAACATAAATTCAAGAAATTGCTGCAATAATTTTGAAATCTTGCAATTTTGCTAAATTACTACAACTTTTATGATGAAATAGCCAAAATCAATTGTGATCAACTTGTGATTTGGACCAATTGTCATTTTTTGAACTAACTTACTAATAACTTGCAGCATCACGTTGCACAGGAAGTGATTACATATGACTCTCCACTGGTAGTAGTTTTTTAAAAATCACATTATTTTCCTTTATGTACAATTTTTCCAAATTCCCTCAATTTCACTGCAATAAGAACACATAAAACATCATAAATTGTATCACAATTGCTGCAAAATCAAGCATTTGTGGCTGCAATAATCACAGAAAAACTCCTGGAAGAGCTGACTAACAGGTAGAATACAACACCTGTCCAGAGGTGACCAGTGACAGACTCTCACACAGCAGATTACCTGTGCTCCCCTGGAATAAGATCTGAAAATGGTGCAGAATCGTCCCTGACCAGATGTGTCCCTGAAAACCACACAGAGAAACAGGGTCAGTTTTATGATATCATGGTCAAAGGTCAAGCTATTTCACTCTAATGCTAAAGCTGTAACTTTATTTATATAGCACACAACAACTTTACACAAAACAAACAACGTAAAGTAAGACAAACGAATAAAGTCAGGATAAAGACATCAGACAGGTGCAGGTCTTTGTTCTTTAGATATACAGAGGAGTAAAGCAGTCTGTTCTTTGAAGGCCAAAATATTTGTGCTTTTAAAGGGATAGTTCGGATCTTTTGAAGCAGGGTTTTATGTTTATATATGTTTTTATTTTTGGACTCCACTAGAGAAGCTTTGCACGGTTCACAGTTAAAAGCTCCTTGTTTATCTTATACTGGCCCTTTATGTAGCCCCTCAGTTCAGCCTCCGTCTCTAACAGGCAGTTTTAGAGTTCTCCTGTCTCTTCAAGGCCCGCCTCCTGATGCAGGCCAATCTGTTCTGATTGGCCTGCTTTCAGCCTATCAGAGTTGTGTTAATTTGCTGCCGATACAAACCCAACATTTCCATCTTTACTGCTTCAAATTAAAAGCTTTTAAATGAGTAAATAATGGTATTTATTGTGAAGAATTTATAGGAAATGAAACGTGTTCCTCACTGAATTAGCAGAGCTTCGTTAGCGGCGCTAAAACCAGTCTACAGAACAACATATAGAGATATTTGAAGCTGTTTGTTGATTAGATCAGATAGAAATAATAAAAGGAGGAATAGTACAAGCAGAAACAGCCACAGTGATGATGATGATGTTTGATGAAGAGCTGCAGACGACCAGCACACCTCCAACAGGTAAACTACTTATTTTACTTTGCCCTGCTGTGTAATGGAGTCATAGCTCGTTGTGGAAAAAACAGCATAATGTTAGCGGAGCAGAGCGGTGAACTGGCGCGCTGTGTGTAGAGCAGATGACCAGATAAAGAAATCTGTCACCAGCCGACGTCAACTCGGCCTGAAAGTAGAAAAAACTGATGTAAACCGAGCGTTCAGAGCAGTCTGAAGCCGCTGCTTTTTGCTCACGAGGACGTACGTTTACCTCGTTATCTGACACTGTGCCATGTTTATGACTGAAAATAAGGAAAAGCATGACAGGTCCCCTTTAATCCTTCTGTGCTACAAAAGACTTAAGATGAAGCAAGTCGAGAATAGTTGATCCTGACATGACTTGACTTGTTGGTTTTGACTCGGAGCAGCCAAACCTTCACACTTTGTCTTGAGAATCTGCATTATGAATGTTCCTTTTTAAATTCTTTTATTAAAAAACACACACATTCTATTGCATTGTTTCGTATGAAATGTGTTATATATTGTAAATGAAGTTGTATTTTTATTATTGCTATTTTGTAAGTTTTCATTATGGAACATATCTCTGTACTGTTGAAGTGAATATAAGATGAAGGTAAAACTGCAAAACTGCCACAATCATAATAAAAACCTCTTTGAGTGTGAGTTCTCCATGCTGTCATACTATCCACCCCCTTTTAGAAAACATGGGACTGTATGTTTTTTTTATTACAGAGTGAAAAACAACAGAGGCGTTCTCCAGAGCTGAATACCAGAGCAGTGTTTTGGTTGGCTCACGAGGACGCTGGCTGGCCGCCGGCCTGCTGCTTCTGACCGGGCCAGATAGAAGGCAGCTGCCACTTTGCAAGTCAGGTGGTCCAACAAAACAAGATAGATTCATCGTGAACTGATAGTGAGGGACTCCATCTGTTGTTATCAGCAGGACCGGACTCTCAACACCAGTGTTATTTACAAGAATCAGTATAGAGAGATACAGTAAATGATCCCTAACAGGAGTTATCTGTGTTGTTGTGAAAGTGACGGTGTTCATGAAACTGTAGCATCAAGAAAATACCAATACAGCAATATAAAAATACTCCATTATATACATGAAAAATCCTACTGCAGTAAAAGTACATAAGTATTATGAGCTTGATGTAGTTAAAGTATTGCAGTAAAAGTACATAAGTATTATGAGCTTGATGTAGTTAAAGTATTGCAGTAAAAGTAGTGGTTTGGTCCCTCTGACTGATATATTATTATATATGACATCATTAGATTATTAATAGTGAAGCATCAGTGTTAGAGCAGCATGTTACTGTTGTAGCTGCTGGAGGTGAAGCTAGTTTACACTACTTTATATACAGTTAGCTAGTTTAGTCCAGTGGTTCCCAACCTAGGGGTCGGGCCCCTCCAAAGGGTCAGCAGATAAATCTGAGGGGTGGTGAGATGATTAATGGGAGAGGAAAGAAGAAAAAACAAAGTTCTGATACACAAATCTGTTTTCAGTTTTTGGACTTTTTCTCTAATCTTTGATTTTTGCTGAAATATTGGATCATTTGAACATTTATTGAAATGAAAGCATGTGAGAAGTTTAGAGGGAAAAATCACTATTTGGTGGAGCTGTTAACAACTCATAGACATGTGAAATGTGACCCCGACTACACACTGCTTTTTGTAAGACGTCAAAAGACAAAAAGGTTGGAAACCACTGGTTTCATCTTTAACAATGTGTTGTATTTTAAAAGCTTGTTATATTATCCATTGTGTCAAATCTTCATCTGAAAAGTAACTAAAGCTGTCAAATAAATGTAGTGGAGTAGAAAGTACAATATTTCCCTCTGAAATGTAGAAAGTAGCATCACATGGAAATACTCAAGTAAAGTACAAGTACCTCAGTATTGTTCTTAAGTACAGTACTTGAGTAAATGTACTTGTTACCACCGCTGGATGAATTTACTCAAAGTGTGTGCAGCCAGAGGAGGAAGAGGGTGTTATTAACACACACACACACACTCAGAGACACACAACAGAGCTAAAGCGTCTCATCCGCTTAAACATCAAACAAAGTTTCAGATTAATAATTTAATATTGACTCGGCTAAAAGCAAAACCGCTCTAAAAATACCTCTGAGAGGCCCGGGAGTTTAGAGCTGCAGCTGAGTGTGTTTGCAGAGCTTTAAGTGCATCATAATCCCACCCACAGCTTACTTCTCTGAGTGAACCGGTGCCTCTTTTAAAACATGGACGTCCATATGTTGTACATGCTTTCATGTAGCAAACATTGATCCTCAACCTTTTCTAAGGAAAGATAATATAAGCTGAGGTCTACTGTTCAGAAATACAGATCATATTGTGTCAACATCCTCAGCTGTGAATTACATCCTTTTTCTGTTGCCGTGCCAACAATCTATCAGCTTTATCTCCTAATTAAAATTTAAAAGTCTTGGAACTTGATTCAACAATTGGGACTTGGTGACATCACGCCAGTAAATGGTTTTTGCCTCTCAGGCCATATAAAGGCTGCACTAACCGTCTGATTGGTGGAGGTTGTCGGAACCTGCAGACACTACTCAGGGCTGAAAAATGTAGTGTCTTGTTCAAATGTTATTTTTTTAACCCTGTGAGCAGCACAAACTAAAGTCTAGAAGCAGAAATCTTCACATAAAAACCAAAACTATGAGTGGAGACTAAAAGACTGATAGTTTAGTGCAGAAACCAACAAAAAGAGATACAAGACTCCGGATGAAAGAAGGAGTTTAGAGACTCAGCCAGCTGCTGCCAACACATCTGCCAGAGGCTGTGTCACCTGAAAAAGCCTTTTATCAAGTCAAAGCAGCCTCACATGCTTCCTGTTTATTTTTGGTCCAAAACTCTCTGCTGACTGAGTTACACCAAAACCTTTTTAACACAATCAGCCTTTCTGCCGCTGATCACATGACCTCAGAGAGCGTGACGAGGGAAACGGAGATGACGGCTGGGTGAGATGTGTCTCGTACCAGAGCTGCAGCTTGACTCGTCTCCCGTCCAGGAGGATGGTGGTCGTCTTGTAGTCGATTCCTGAAACCAAACAAATAATAAACTCATGATCAATAAAGTGAAGAAGAGGAAGAGGAAGGTTACTGTTATCTCTGGAGCACATAAAAACATTACAAAGGAAATGCAGCATAAACATTAAAGGCAATTAAAAAGTTTTAAATTTAAGTAGCAAGATTAGAGTTGCAACTAACGATTATCTTTCATTATCGATTAATCTGTTGTGATCAGTTTACTGTCACAGAGACTAAAGAAACCGGAAAATATTCACATTTAAGAAGCTGAACCAGTTGAACTCAAAACACTTAATCAATTATCAAAATAGTCGGTAACTCATCGATTAATTGTTGCAGCTCCACAAAAATGTAAAAAAACAAAGAACTGAAGACTTGTTTTCTGTGAAGACATCAGAACGTCTCCTGGATGTTTGTCTTGACTGTGCAGTTATTTGATCAAAATTGACAAAAAGAAGAAATTTGTTTATTGCAGTCGTATTCTCCTCACTATAGCTCCTTAAGACACTATTATATCTGCAAGTTATGATTAAAAAAACCTTTCAAACTACGATTTTGATATGAAAACAACTGTGACTGTTCTTCAAAGCGTGCAGGAGAAACTACGGTGGCCACGAAACTCATGACAAACGCAAAAGGTCCTCTCTAGAGCCAGTGTTTGGTTTGTCTGTTCTGGGCTACCGTAGAAACATGGCGGTGCAACATGGCGGTGCCTCTGTAGATATAAAGGCTCATTCTAATGATTCTTATTTTCAGGTGATTATACGCTAATTAAAACATACTTATGAAGATTATATTCCATTTCTGCCAAGTCTGCTCCGCTAGACGCCGCTAAATTCTACACATTTACACCTTTAAGTCAAAATGTCAAAATGTCAAAATTACAGTAAGAAAGTCTCTAAAACTTTAAATAATCTTAATGTCTAAACTGGACTTGAACAACTGGAGGAGATGGACTCAGTTTGTAACTCAGACACACTTTTTTTACTCAGAATTGAATCGTTGTGAAAGCACTTGTGTTCGTTTTTTGTTTTGTTTATGTCCTGTTTGTGTGTGCGCCATCTGTGGATGAGTCACGGCCGCTGGGTGAGATCCAGAGCAGATTTCATCATCTGTCGTCTCCTCCCTCCTCCGCTCTGATTGGACTTAAATTCCTCATGTTGACATACTCAAAAGCACGGTGCATCATGGGTAAGATGAAAACGAGACAGAGGAGGTGAGGAAATTAAAAAATAGAGGAAAAAAAGGAAAGAAAGGAGAAGTGCGAAGGAAAAGAGGAGAGATTATTGCCTCTTTTTCTTTCATACTCCTCCTTTATATACAAACAATATACAAATATTCAAACCAACTAACAGTCAAAAAGCCACAGAAGAAGACTGAAATTTGGAGCAAAAACAGCACATTCCTGTAAGTAAATTCCCTAAATCCTAAATAAATCCACCTGCCTTGAACTTCAATTATTTTTTTGTGTGGAAACGCTGGAAATATCACACAAAAAAAAGTGTTTCCTGTTTCCTTTTATCTGTGTGGAAAAATCAAATGTAAACAGACTGAATGAATGAATGAATGAAGAGCTGAAAACATCAGATCTGTGTGGAGCGATGATGAGGAGACTGTAACCTTCCTCACATCAATACATGAAACTAACAAAAAACGTCATATTTCCATCATGTTTTCCATCGTTGGAGCTTTGACTGTCGCTCTTTTAATGACGTCATCCTTGTCGTGTCTTCTTCTTCTTCTGGAGGATTCGTTTATCTGCTGATATTCACACAACTGGAGAAAATTCTGTGAAAATTTGGATTACATTTGGATGTAAACTTGACTGATAACTAGGGATGCACGATGTTGGATTTTTTGCTGATATCCAATATGCCGATATTTCCAACTCATTGTGGCCGATGTCGATGTCGATATATGCACATATTTTTTCCAGCTGGCTGAGGAGACTATTATGCATGCAAGCATAGATTGTACTAAGTATGATCAAGAAAGACAATATATGAAGGAAGAACTGAGGAAGACTGGATTCAGGAGCTCAGCATTAAAACTTTAATGAACCTGCCAAGTGGGAGCAGCAGTAGAGTTTTCATTGAGTTTATTAGACAGACAGGATTAATGTGCAGGATTTAATCTCTGGTCCACACTCTGGACCAGAAGGTGGCGCTAATGCACCTGATACGCTGGTTGCCAACCGCCGTTATAAACCAAAAAGAAGAAGATGAAGTTTATTTTTTAAACAGAGTGGTACATCCTGTCAGCTGAGGTGTTTCCTATCTGTGCAGCCGAACTTAGTAGCTCCTTAACGGACTTTTCTCTGACGGTCCCGGTGTTTCCTCCGCAGGCTCCACTTAACCTGAATAACAAACCGGGGCTCGGTGGTCCAGTTGGATCCACATGGAGAGCGGCGCTAACGTTAGCTGGGAGGCTAGCGGAGCGTTAGCCGCAGCATGGCCAGAGGGAAGCACAGCCAGCTAGCCTCTGCTAGCCTCCCAGCTAATGTTAGCCCCGGCTCTTTATGTGGAGCACCGAGCCCTGGTTTGTTATTCAGGTTAAAGTGGGAAGAAGCAGCGGGTCTGACGGGCAGCTGAGTGAAGTGGAGCCTGCGGAGGAAGCACCGGGACTGTCAGGGTGAAACAGTCCATTGAGGGAAGCGCAGTCAGGCGGCGGAGGAGATGGCGACATATCGGCCTCTCATAATCGGCAGAATTCGCTAGAATTTGCCGATGCCGATATTTCATTTTAGAGCTTTTATCAGCCGATACCGATAACGTGCCGATAATATCGTGCATCCCTACTAATAATACACCAAATATATCAAAAATAAAAAAGCTTTAAAAGTGTATTTCACCAGCACATACAGTACCAGTCAAAAGTTTGGACACACTTGCTCATCCATGTCTTAAAGTAATGATGGACGTCGTTTCTCTTTAATTAGCTGAGCAGTCGCTGCGTACCAACGTCGCCTCGGCACGACACAACTGATGCTTTCAAACGCATTCAAAATAAATTCCACCAATTAAGTGTTGACGAGGCTCACCTGTTAACTGAAAACCATCCAGGTGGTTCAGATTTTACCAACAAAACTGTCATCAAGACAAACAGTGTTGAGGAATCTAAAATTTTAAACATATTTTGGTTTGTTGACACTTTTTTGTTTACTACACGATTCCATATGTGTTATTTTATAGTTCTGACGTCTTCAGTTTTGTTCTATAACGTAAAAATATGATGCTGTTGCAGATAAACTCACCAAAAACCCTTAAAAAATATCAGCTTGGCTTGATGCTAAACACTAAGAAAACAAAGTCTCCATTAAAAAGCAACAGAAACCTTTGAATGTTGGAATTAAAGATGAGCTCATTGAACTAACAGAGGAAATATTTAGGGATATTTTTAGATTCTCAGTTCAATTTCAAAGGTCAAAGAGATTTGTGAAACGATTAAGGCCAACCTCAGCTGTTTTAAGATGATAAGAAACTGCTTGACATTTGACTGTGCTGCTGCTAAATTCAGTGTTATTCTCACATCTGTCCTGTGGTTTAACTAACTGGTCCCAGGCCAACCAGTCAGTAATCAAATCCAGAGAGTCTTTACAATCAGGCCTTGGGAATCTTGGACAAATAATCTACTATCATTGCTGCATTTTAACTAAATATGACTAATATATTTCATTATGTAAAGCTTGTGTTTAAATGTTTAAATATTTGCTCTTCAGCCTTTCTGCAAATACAAAAAGAGACTAAAGAGCTGCAGCAGATCCACCGGAGCAGCAACTGCACCTGATCGCTTGAAATCTGCTGCAAACTTCCAAACTTTCAAGGCAGCAACCAAATCCTGGTTAATTCAGCAACAAACCTGTACTCACGTCTAGTTTTCTGTAGCTATGTTACTACTGAACATGTGTTTTATTGTATCTCGCTGTACTCAGTCTGCCTTCTTTTTACCTCACTGTTTTAATCTCTTATTTTCACAAAAGCCCTTCTAGGAACGAGTGTTGCAAATTAGCACAGATACCTGCATCGGATAGCTGTTGTCAACATCAAATAAACCATAAATAATAAATATAGAAATACCCTTAAAAATGAGTAGGTGGTTCCAAACTTTTGACTACATACACGTGTCATATTAATGCTTATTCTTAATTATATTATAAGCTATCCCTACACTGGTTTAAAGAGGGATTAGAACCAGCAGCCTCTCAGCCTCCATCCCCACTGTTTCCTCTGACAGAAGATTAAGAAAAGTCTCATCACCGCTGGAGGCTTCCAACCAAGACGGCCGAGGATTTATTTACTAAGAATTTCAAAGATTTGTACCAACGCCTGCCATCTTTACACACACACACACATATACACACATATACACACACATACACACACATACAGAGGTCAAAACCAGTTATTCAAAACATCCTCTGCATGGCCGTCCTGTTTCTGTGGGCGTCAACTCTTATTCTCAGCTAACCGACCTCTGTCTCACACACTTGATTAGCTGTTAACATCAGGCTGCTGTCACACGAGTTCCCGGCGGGAACAAAAGCAGCGTCTCTTTTATAACAGTAATTATCAGGAGCTGTCTGCAAGTAACCACACTCTGCTGTGACGCCTCGACAATGGCTGCCAAGTGCACACACACACACACACACACACACACACACACACACACACACACAGGGTTACATATGTTATGTAAATGCTCTTGACTGCTCGTTGCTTCGTCATGCAGAAGAGCTCAGAGGGACTATTAAACACGAGTAACACGGGGGAGAGATGCTGCCTAAAGGCCCCACTGCCATCACCCCTCGTTTACCTGGTTAAACCAATAAAATCTGCTTTTTCAACTAAAGGTGACGGCTGAGTCACACCAGAAAGTGGCACAGAGGGGTTCATCTGCATGTCGTCGTGAAATAGGCGGCGGCGGCGGCGGTGTGATCTCGGTGAAGTAGAGGATATTTCCAGGGCTGGTTGACAAACGACTCATGAACGGGGATTCTTTAGGGGTCCCCAGAAGTCAGGTGCTTTCCTCCATTTAGGGCAAACTCCCAGAAACCAATTTGACATAAAATGTTAAGATAAGATGAAAAATAAGCTGAGAGGAAGAGACCGAGAGACTTCAGGTGTATTAGAGCAAAGAGAGGAGGTAGATCTGAGAGAACAAGATGTGATATAATATATGAGTTATTCTGGGAGAAATGCAACACACCAGTACAACCTACACACATACACACACACACACACACACACTCTCTCTCTCTCTGTCTCTCTCTCTGTCTCTCGTTCTCTCTCTGACATGCATGATACATGAAGCATCTTGGGAAAGTGCTGTTGCATAAGAGGTTGGAACAGTGAGGGTTTGTTGACAGATGTCAAAACAGTGAAGCAGTGCAGACTGTAGCAGCCTTGTCCGTCATTTCTATCAGTAATAAATATTAACATTGTACTGATCAAGTTATGTGCTGAGATTTGGGAAGACGGAGAAATTGGTGTTATGGGGCAAGTGCTTTAGGTTTTTAGCTATGTTAGCATAGCGACATGGCTACATGTCGGTCAGTCCACCACGTTGGTCCAGACTGAAATATCACAACAACTACTGGATGAATTGTGACATTCATGCTTCCCAGAGAAGATGAATCCTACTGACTTTGAAATTTGGTTCACATTCTCCAGAGGATGAATTATAAAACCTTTGAACTCTTGACCTTTCATCTGGCACCATTATCTAGTCAAAATCAGCATGTTATTGTTATTGTGAGCATGTTAGCTTGCTGATGCATGGCTTTAGACTCACTAGTTTGACTGCTGGACCATTTTTGTTTATTCACCCCAAACAGCCATTGTGTCAACGGTATAGTAGCTAAGCTAGTTAGCAAAAGATGCCCATAACCCCCCAGGAACAGCGACGGGCTCTGAAGCCTATTTGACATAGTGGCCAAACCGTGTGATTACAACTTCCTGTCTGTCACATGATTCACTGTGGTCCAAAAAGCCTTTTCTCCCCAAACACAGTCACTGGAAAAGGAGCGGCTGTAAAACGCTGAATAAATGTTTCTGAGCAAAATGATTCATTTTATTATCAGAATTTGATCCGATAACATTTGTTAAGTTGAGAAGAGCTGCACGATTAAATTATTTCATCTCCATTCAAGTGAACGAGGAGCCAACTGGAAGTCAGCGGAAGTCTCTACTGAGCATGCTCTACGGGCCCAAAAATCAGGAAGCATGAGCAACATCTGGATAATTTCTTTACAACCAGAAGACAATTTTTTTGGCTTAATGTGCCATTGAAAACCTTTGATAGGAATGAACAGGGTGCCATCTGTAAGTCTGGTATCCAGTTCTTATAATCCATCCATACCGACTGTGTTTCTGTGTGCTTGTGTTCAGTTCAGCCTCTGACTGACCTGAGAACTCAGCAGAAACTCACAGTTCTTTCTGTTATTTCCCTCCAGTCTCTCTCATTACTCCTCTAGTTTCTCTACGTTTATGATGGCATCAATTCACGTATCAATACAAACCAACCCAGGTGAATTAGCGGCTTCATTGACTTTCTTTCTGTCTCGACACACCTGTAGTCTTTGTTAAATGTTGTCCTGACGGTCACTGTTTGCAGTTCAAATGGTTCAAAAATGAATTTGAGACACTTGAGACATTGTGTCATTGTAGTTAAATGTCTTTTTATAATGTTTTGTGTTTCTTTTACATTTTGTCTTGATGTCTTTTATGTTTCATGTTAAGCATAAATTGCCTTGTTGAGATGTGCAACACAAATAAACTTGCCTTGCCTGAAATGTTGTGGACAAAAAGTAGAGAATCATTAATATCAGAACCTCGGTGCAACTCTTTCACATCTGTTGTTAGAACTCAGTTATATGTATGAGAACTAACGAGATCCTTTGAGCTAAACAGAAAGAACTGAGCTGTCTAGCATCGTGTTCAGCTGTCCCTCAAATAACCTTGTATTTGTCTTCTTTATTATCCTCGCTCCGGGGTTTTGCTGCTGTCACTCTGTCCATCTGTCACCTCTCCACCATCCGCCGCCACCTTTCCTCACCTCATGTCTCTCTCCAACAGGCTTCCTGCTTTCAGTATTTGAGCTCCTTTTAAAGGACCAGTATGTAGGATTTAGGGGGATTTACTGGCAGAAATGGAATATAATTAGTTTTAATTAGTTTATAATCACCAGAAACTAAAAACTGTTGTGTTTTTGTTACCTTAGAATGAACCCGCCATGTTTCTCCTACATGATTGAAAGGGGAGGAGGTTCACTGCTTCACTGCTAGACGCCACTAATTCTACACACTGGTCCTTTAAAATCATTTGTCTGACTTTTTATTCTTTTCACTTCTTCACCACACAGTAATTAAATCACATCTGATGTCTAACAATTATATATTTGCACAGAAAACATCAAACCAAAAGCAATTTCAGACTCTTGCTAGAAATTACGCTGTTCTGTGATGTCGTCCAAACACCAAACTGAAATGTTTGACTCCTCTCTCTCTCTCTCTCTCTCTGTGTTTTTCATGTGTTAGCCAAGGTCATCATCTGTATGAGTGAGATCACACATCCAGAGGAGTGAGTCAGCCTCTCCTGGCAACACCAACAGCATCTCCACTTTCTTCATCATTATACCCCCACCGAGCTGCTCTCAGCGTGATCGAACACAAACACACAAACACACACGAAATCACCACAACACCACACCCACTACACGTTTATCAAGTCTTCCCGAGGCTCGACTCTCGAAGCTTCGGCAGTTTACTGGCGGTTCTGTTGAGAAACTGGAAGAGTAGAGTGTTGTAGTAAAATTACACAACACCTGAAAAAATGTTATGAAAGAGCTGCTCATGGACAGTGGTGGAAAAATAACTGAGTACATTTATTCAAGTACAGTTTTGAGGTACTTGTACTTTACTTGAGTATTTCCATGTGATGCTACTTTCTACATCTAAGAGGGAAATATTGTACTTTCTACTCCACTACATTTATTTGACAGCTTTAGTTACTTTTCAGATGAAGATTTGACACAATGGATAATATAACAAGCTTTTAAAATACAACACATTGTTAAAGATGAAACCAGTGGTTTCCAACCTTTTTGTCTTTTGACGTCTTACAAAAAGCAGTGTGTAGTCGGGGTCACATTTCACATGTCTATGAGTTGTTAACAGCTCCACCAAATAGTGATTTTTCCCTCTAAACTTCTCACATGCTTTCATTTCAATAAATGTTCAAATGATCCAATATTTCAGCAAAAATCAAAGATTAGAGAAAAAGTCCAAAAACTGAAAACAGATTTGTGTATCAGAACTTTGTTTTTTCTTCTTTCCTATCCCATTAATTATCTCACCACCCCTCAGATTTATCTGCTGACCATTTGGAGGGGCCCGACCCCTAGGTTGGGAACCACTGGACCAAACTAGCTAACTGTATATAAAGTAGTGTAAACTAGCTCCACCTCCAGCAGCTACAACAGTAACATGCTGCTCTAACACTGATGCTTCACTATTAATAATCTAATGATGTCATATATAATAATATATCAGTCAGAGGGACCAAACCACTACTTTTACTGCAATACTTTAACTACATCAAGCTCATAATACTTATGTACTTTTACTGCAATACTTTAACTACATCAAGCTCATAATACTTATGTACTTTTACTGCAATACTTTAACTACATCAAGCTCATAATACTTATGTACTTTTACTGTAGGAGGATTTTTCATGCAGGACTTTTACATGTAATGGAGTATTTTTATATTGCTGTATTGGTACTTTTACTGCACCTCTGGTCATAAATGTGGAAAAACAAATTGTAAACAAGCATTTGGCTTTTCTTTGTTTGCCTCATTTGTGAGTAATTATCAACAGCCCGTCGAATATATAAAATAAACTGCGAGGGTGTTTGTGTGCATTTTTGTGAGCTTGCGTCTCCGAGATGTAATCAAGGCTTCCCCATGTGGTTTTGGCCACCACATGCAGCCTGTAATAGCAGCTCTTTGCCGGGATGCCTGCAGCCTCCATGGCGTTGATTGTTCTAGCAGTCAACCCGCATTTTCACCGCAAAACTCCTTGGCAGAGAGACAGCGAACCACAGCTATGTCTCCGTCTCCTGTCATAACTCCTGTTGAGGGAGATGACCCAGAAACAGCAGACATCAAGGCTTCGCCGCTATAGTTTTCCATCAGCTGAGCCAAACTGCCTGATGTGGGGGAAACCGAGTTGTCAGTGACTGGTGAGGAAACTGTCTTCCATCCTCAGAAAACCCAACAAGTATCTTACATCGGCCCAGTGAGTCATATTCCCCTCGACTGATACATCAAACACAACACAAACGACTCATCACAGATATATCTCACATCTCCTCCGCAGTTCAGGCAAGTTCAGCGCTTTGTTAGATCTCAGGAGCGCTTTGTTCTAGAAATGATTGTCGTGTTCGTAACAAAGCTGAGAAGCTTGCTAACTGTAGCTCACTAGGTCAGTCTTCAATAACTCTTTATTAAAGGACACATATTCTGCACATTTCCAGCTCTATATTTATATTCTGGGGCTCTACTGGAATATCTTTGCATGATTTTCAGTTAAAAAATTTATCTTCTACTGGTCCTTTATGCAGCCCCTCAGTTCAGCCTCTGTCTGAAACAGGCCGTTTTAGCTCCTGTCTCTTTAAGGCCCGCCTCCTGATGAACCCACTCTGTTCTGATTGGTCAGCTTCAGGAAGCTTCCTCCGGCTCCGGAGGCTACGTAAACAAACTATAGTAGCAGGATTTCACTTCTTTTTCTCCTTCTTTACTCCAAATGTCAACTTCTTAAATCCATCCGTACATGTTGGAGCTGAACAACACATGGAAACACCTTAGCAACCACCTTAGCAACCATGGCTACAGAACAGCCGTTTATGAGCATGTGTGAAGAGCCGACATCAGGTCGTCAGCAAGTTAGAAAAAAACGTCTGAAATGAAGCATTCAGCGCAGGTTGAAGCCCTGACTTTTGACTTGCAGGCAGCATTTCTACACACGTTCACCTCAAGTTTTGGACCTTTGACCATGTTTAACATCTGACATCAGAACAGGAAATAAATACCTGAAAACCACTAAAAGCAGAATATGTCCCCTTTTAAGGAGGAGTTTGACATTTTGGGAAATACTCTTTCTTGCTGAGAGTGCGATGAGAAGATGTTAGCCTAGCTTAGCATAAAGACTGCGAGCAGGGGAAAACCGTTAGTGTGTCTGTAGTAAAGTTAAAAATACAACTACTATAACACATCTTAAGCTCACTGATTTATAATCTGAGTCTCATTTGTTTGATCTGTACACAAACAGAAATGTAAAAACTACAGTTTGTGGTTTTAGAGGAAGTTAAGTGCTGAATTATTTCTTATTGAACACAGTTTATCCAGCTGCCGAGTACTTCTCTGCAGCATCTTTGCTCTGCAATAACCAAATTTATGAATGTTATCAAACTAATATTGGCCAATATATCCTTGATGGGTTTTTTAAAATCTTAATTTTATGTATCAGCCTCAAAAATCAGTATCAGCCAATAAAATCTGAAGCTCTGATTCAGTTTTCTGAGCTCTCCCCGTCTATCCGGGATCATTCTGATGTTTTCCTGCATCCACAGCGGCTATGATGTCATCCCTGACCTTTGACCTCCCCACTCATGGCTGTTAGCGGTTATGTCAGCAGTCTGAGGCTTTTTCCCGCTGTCACACTGAGTCGCTCTGGATGTCAGCCTGATGAATGCCTGAAATATTAAAGCCGCACCAGCCGAGATTTATTTCCATTTGAGAATCCACTTATCTTATCAGCGCGAGTCACAAAGTGAAGCCATGACAGAGAGCAGCGCTGCAGATTTAAACCCTGCCGTCGGGGTTCGTCGTCCGCAGAAAGAGACAGTTTACAGTCAAATCCAAACGTTTTTCTGATCTTCTAGACTCAGCGGAGTTGCATCTTCTCCTCTCGTCCGCAGACTAAGAATAAAAACACATGACATCATAGCTTCAGGGTTCAGGGTCGCTCACAAACCTGAAGTTGATCAGACAAGTTTTACCTGCTCTCCATTCAAGAGCAAACACAGAGAGCACAAATTACTAAATTGAGAACTCTTTTTTCATGTTGCAATTATTGAATTTAATCATAACTGCAAAAGGTGACGACTATTAAGAGATTACACACAACCCCGTTTGTCTGAAACAACAGGTTGTACATGTGATTATGTAACTAAGTGGACACAGTCACTGTTACTCAGAAGCTTCAGACCTCCAACATGGCCGCCAGAGTGTGAATTACATCATCCGTAAGCTGTGAGTGAAGCCTGAGAGCATCAACACGTCCAGGACCCCCCCCCCCCCCCCCCCCCCTCCCCCTCGCAGGGAGCGAGTGAGTCATGAGCAGCTGCCTGCCAGCCAGCGTTTATTAATACCACACACACACACACACACACACACACACACACACACACACACACACACACACACTATAGCAATTACAAGTGACAAAAGAAGGAAAGAAGATGATGGCAAATGTTATAAAAACACAAAAAGGTTACTGGGGCAGCATGTTGTGAATAAAAAAAAAACATGTATGAATCGTATTTGTGGAATATTATGTCATATTTGTGTTTTTTACAGTTTAATATAACGATTATTTTCATTATTGACTGATCAGTTTTGCGATAAAGTGTTAAAAAATAGTGAAAAAATGCCATTTACACTTTCTCAGAGGCCACAGTGATGTCTTCAGTTTGTCAGATATTCAATTAACTGTCATATGTGACAAAGAAAAAAAGCAAATCTTAACATTTAAGAAGCTGGAACCATCAAATATTTGGCATTTTTGCTTGTCAAATGACTGAAGTGATTATTTGATTACCAAAATAGTTGATACTGATTAATTTTCTGACAACTGATTAATCAACTAATCGTTGCAGCTCTGGACAACAGATTTATTAGATATAAATCTGCCTTCTGTATAAACAACACACGAGTAGTTTCGTAGTATTAATTAGTAAATCGTTACTAGCACCAGAAAGTTAGCAAACGACACATAAAATATGGACCTAAACTCCCATTATACTCTCCCCACTAGTCCTTATTACCTGTTCATCTCCCTGCATGCTGTGTGTTAAGTAATAATCTTGAAGATTTTCATTTAAAGGATCAGTCTGTAGGATTTAGCGGCATCTAGCAGTGAGGTTACAGATTGCAACAAACTGAATACCCGTCCTCCTCTCCGTCCCCTTCCAAGTGTGTAGGAGAACCTACGGTGGCCCTCTCTGGAGCCAGTGTTTGGTTTGTCTATTCTGGGCTACTGTAGAAACATGGCAGGCTCTGTGGAAGAGGACCCGCTCTCTATGTAGATATAAGGTAACAAAAAAACACAGTGATTCTTATTTTCAGGTGATTAAACACTAATTAAAACATACTTATGAATATTATATTCCATTTCTGCCGAGTCCGTTCCGCTAGATGCCACTAAATGCTACACACTGCACCTCTGAATAAGTGTCTGTTAAGTCACTATCTATCGCTGAATGAGGTCACACAGTGGTTTGCACTATTACAAACCGGGGGGTCAGTGGTGACAGTCACGAGGTGCACAGTTAGTGATGCGTTTTCCTTCAGCCAGCAGTGGTTGGTCCGCCAGTGAGGTAGGCGGAGCTAACGCAACAGACTCGCTCTTCAACTGGAGGCGTGGCTGAGGTGCTGACTGCCAGCTGATGATGTCACACAGGCGACACTGTTTGGATCTCTGGGAAGTGAGGTCCAAAAACACACCTGCAATTACCGCTTATCGCCACAGGTGCCGCCAAAGACAACGAGACAGAGATCTTTGAGATTGTTACTTTAATGTTACTGTGCCGTTTACCTTTTTCGTTACCTTTTTCACCGTTAATGTCTGTAAAGCAATATAACAAATACATTTATGAATACAAACTTTACACTTATTGGCATTTAACAACATTGCACTGGGATCATTTACAATAAATGTCTAAATTTGGACAAAAAAACAAAATGCAGAAAGCCCATTTCTGCCAGGTAGCCAATAGAATAAGTAAAAAAAGAGTTATGAATGTAAAAATGTATACATTCATGTTAATAATTAACAATATGATGGAAGTCAAGTCAGAATTGTGATCCAGTAAAAAACTTCACTTTAATCTGATGGAACACTAACATGTCAGTCTCATGTCTGAATAAACACTTTTTATGATTTTTATGTAAATGTCACAAAGACAATCTGATGACCAGAAATGTTTCCGTAACTCTTAAAATACGACACAAGTCTGATCTGAATGCTGTCAAATGTCAAACCTTTTTCACTTGAAAACATTAATTATCTCAATCTTCATCTCTGATGCACAAAGTCAAAGTAAAATCAGACAGAGAAAAGCAGCAAATCCTCACATGTGAGAGGCTTGAACTAGAGAATGTTTTTTTTTTTTTTAAATATTTTACTTACACAATTAATTGATTATCAAAATAGTTGCTGATTATTTTTCTCTCAATCAACTAATCATTGCAGCTCTACAAAAGAGGCTGAAAAATATTCAAACAACCAGCAGCATTAGATATAAACCTGCACTCTGTAAGCATGACATTAGTCTCAATTACTCTTTAAAAATAATTACGTTGCTTTTGACTCGTTGTGTTTAGTAGTGTGAAATTAAATGAAATAAAATGCAAAACCTTTTCTGTTACATTATGTTTTGTCCTGCTGTTACCGACAGTTTCATGTTATTGTGTGAACAATAAAATCTGACTCGACTGACGAGAAGATGTTTCTGTGTGCCGAGTTTTCCCACAACTGCTGAGACGAGCTCGGGCACGCCTGAGATCTCAACATCTACAGATGTTAGACTTCATTCAGCCTGCAGACTGTACACACTGTACACACACTGTACACACTGTACACACACTGTACACACACTGTACACACTGTACACACACTGTACACACTGTACACACTGTACACACACACTGTACACACACTGTACACACACTGTACACACACTGTACACACTGTACACACTGTACACACACACTGTACACACACTGTACACACACTGTACACACTGTACACACACTGTACACACTGTACACACTGTACACACTGTACACACACACTGTACACACACTGTACACACTGTACACACACACTGTACACACACTGTACACACTGTACACACTGTACACACACACTGTACACACACTGTACACACACTGTACACACTGTACACACACTGTACACACACTGTACACACTGTACACACTGTACACACACTGTACACACTGTACACACACACTGTACACACACTGTACACACTGTACACACTGTACACACACTGTACACACACTGTACACACTGTACACACTGTACACACACACTGTACACACACTGTACACACACTGTACACACACTGTACACACTGTACACACACACTGTACACACACTGTACACACTGTACACACTGTACACACACACTGTACACACACTGTACACACACTGTACACACTGTACACACACTGTACACACACTGTACACACTGTACACACTGTACACACACTGTACACACTGTACACACTGTACACACACACTGTACACACACTGTACACACTGTACACACTGTACACACACACTGTACACACACTGTACACACACTGTACACACTGTACACACACTGTACACACACTGTACACACTGTACACACTGTACACACACACTGTACACACACTGTACACACACTGTACACACTGTACACACACTGTACACACACTGTACACACTGTACACACACACTGTACACACACTGTACACACTGTACACACTGTACACACTGTACACACTGTACACACACACTGTACACACACACTGTACACACACTGTACACACTGTACACACACACTGTACACACACTGTACACACACTGTACACACTGTACACACACACACTGTACACACACTGTACACACACTGTACACACTGTACACACACTGTACACACACTGTACACACTGTACACACTGTACACACTGTACACACACTGTACACACACTGTACACACACACTACACACACACTGTACACACTGTACACACTGTACACACACTACACACACACTGTACACACTGTACACACACACTGTACACACTGTACACACACTACACACAAATATTTAAATATTTTACTTACACAATTAATTGATTATCAAAATAGTTGCTGATTATTTTTCTCTCAATCAACTAATCATTGCAGCTCTACAAAAGAGGCTGAAAAATATTCAAACAACCAGCAGCATTAGATATAAACCTGCACTCTGTAAGCATGACATTAGTCTCAATTACTCTTTAAAAATAATTACGTTGCTTTTGACTCGTTGTGTTTAGTAGTGTGAAATTAAATGAAATAAAATGCAAAACCTTTTCTGTTACATTATGTTTTGTCCTGCTGTTACCGACAGTTTCATGTTATTGTGTGAACAATAAAATCTGACTCGACTGACGAGAAGATGTTTCTGTGTGCCGAGTTTTCCCACAACTGCTGAGACGAGCTCGGGCACGCCTGAGATCTCAACATCTACAGATGTTAGACTTCATTCAGCCTGCAGACTGTACACACTGTACACACTGTACACACACACTGTACACACACTGTACACACACTGTACACACACTGTACACACTGTACACACTGTACACACACACTGTACACACACTGTACACACACTGTACACACTGTACACACACTGTACACACTGTACACACTGTACACACTGTACACACACACTGTACACACACTGTACACACTGTACACACACACTGTACACACACTGTACACACTGTACACACTGTACACACACACTGTACACACACTGTACACACACTGTACACACTGTACACACACTGTACACACACTGTACACACTGTACACACTGTACACACACTGTACACACTGTACACACACACTGTACACACACTGTACACACTGTACACACTGTACACACACTGTACACACACTGTACACACTGTACACACTGTACACACACACTGTACACACACTGTACACACACTGTACACACACTGTACACACTGTACACACACTGTACACACACTGTACACACTGTACACACACACTGTACACACACTGTACACACTGTACACACTGTACACACTGTACACACTGTACACACACACTGTACACACACACTGTACACACACACTACACACACACTGTACACACTGTACACACTGTACACACACTACACACACACTGTACACACTGTACACACACACTGTACACACTGTACACACACTACACACACACTACACACACTGCACACACACTACACACTGTACACACTGTACATACTGTACACACACTGTACACACTGTACACACACTGTACACACACTGTACACTGTACACACTGTACACACACTACACACTGTACACACACTGTACACACACTGTACACACTGTACACACACAACACACACACTGTACACACTGTACACACACTGTACACACACTACACACTGTACACACACTGTACACACACTACACACTGTACACACTGTACACACAACACACACACTGTACACACTGTACACACTGTACACACACTACACACACACTGTACACACTGTACACACACACTGTACACACACTGTACACACTGTACACACACTGTACACACACACTGTACACACTGTACACACACTGTACACACACTACACACTGTACACACTGTACACACACTGTACACACTGTACACACACACTGTACACACTGTACACACACTGTACACACACTACACACTGTACACACTGTACACACAACACACACACTGTACACACTGTACACACTGTACACACACACTGTTAATCAAAGTGGACATAAGACCCTGACCTTCAAACCAAAGCACCCACCCTTCAGTTAGATGTTGTTCTCTGCTCTGTGCAGTTTGTTTTCAAAGTTTCTCTGAGCTCACCTTAAATCTCAGTTTAACACCTGGATGCACCTGCAGGATTTATGACATCACAACTAGTTTGGAGCCAATCATGGTCCAGTATGCAACACTGAGAATAAACTTCACAGTGAAGGAGGAGACATCTTGTGTCCAGCAGGAAAACTTTAGAAATCAACAATATTTACAGTTAGAGTCAGAGATTATGGATTTTTACGTGAGGGAGAAGGAGGAGTTGATGTTTTAAGGATTTTAACGAGGTAACTGAACTATTTGTGTGTAAACACCATAATAGACACAAATTATTACTCAAAACAGTCTTTTTATGTCTTAAAACATGTCTGAAGGGAACCTGTAAGTATGAAAAGTAGGCGTCATTTTAGAGTGTTAATGATTTGATGTTATTGGATTATTATCATTTATGCATCAACGTGTAAGAAGACTTTTCAACAGAGCAAATTTTGAAGCAAATTTTAACTGGTGTGTTTGGGTGTTTTAATCTAAAATGATGCATCATGTTTTATTTGTTCATCAAATGTTTTGTTTGCTCTCTCTGAAATGTAGAGGATTAGAAGTGTAAAGAAACATAAAATGGAAATATGGTACCCAGGTAAAATACTTAACTACTGTACTTGAGTACATTATACTGGCAGACACACTGAACCCCCCAGTCTCCCCAGTATGACGATCTAATTCCCTTTCATAAAGAAGGTTTTCCAGTTAAGAGAGTTGGTTTCATGCTGGGATTCTCACGTGACCTGAGCCAAAAACTGACCAGGTATCATCAAGTTTGGGGTTAGTGTGTGTGTGTGTGTGTGTGTGTGTGTGTGTGTGTGTGTGTGTGTGTGTGTGTGTGTGTGTGTGTGTGTGCGTGTTATAATGAGAGCTTCTGTATTTGAACTGTCACTTTGTTTGCTCCATGCTCAGTGGTTATCTGATTTGGAGTCACGCTGCTCGCGTTGCGTAAACCGTGCGTAAAAACAGGAAATCCGTGCGCGTAAACCTCCAAAATAACCTGGCAGGTGGGTTTGGGTCCAATAAATGACCTCCTCTCCACACACACCCTCACTCACCCATGTTGTATCCGTACGGAGACTCGGTGGCTCCGTCCTGCAGGCTCGCCAGGATCTCTCCCTTCCCGACATCGCTGTCTCCCACCAGCAGGAATTTGAGCAGAAAGTCGTACGCCCTGGCCGGGCTGCTTCTGTGGCTCATCCTCGCGGCAGATGACAGCTGCCGCGTCCCATCATGAGACGAGACTCGGCAGCATGTAACCCTCCTCCTCCAGCTCTTCCTCCTGTAAACACCCCGGTCCACAACGAGAAGAATGCAAAGAGACGCGTAAAGTCCAACAAAATAAATCCACGATCTGCGCGAGACTCTGCGCGTGTTTACATGCAACAAACAGTTTGGTCACCCGGCTCAGATTGTGTCCAGGGAGCTACAAGTGTCCAGCTTGAACCACCGACACCGACAGCTATCAGTGGACGCATTTACTGCGCCGTCTGTGCCATCCGCGCGCACAGGACGCGCCGCGCTTTTACGCACCAAGATAAAAATCCTCCGCAGGCGGTTCAGCTCGGCTCCTGGAGTTCGGACTGAGGAGGAAGAGCTGACGGATCTCTGGCCTCCCTCCCTCCGCCCCCCTGCTCCAGCGGAGGTGGTGTCGGCTGGTTGATGGAGGGGAGGAGGGGAGGAGAGGTGGGGTCCAGCCTCCCTCTGATTGGTCCATCCACGGAGTTGCTAGGGCAACCTCGAGCTCGGATTTGACGCCGGAGACGTCCGTCATGACGCGATAGAGGCCGTTACGCTCCCGGCGTGACGTAAAGATGCACGGCACTAGATGACATAAGACTTCCGGTGTATTTTCAACATTAAAGACACAATTTAAACCGCCTTTTAAAGATACTCAAATTTATTCTGAATGTAAAGACGCTGTTTTTTTCTAAAAGATTAACAATATTTCCTTCATGATTTTATATATTTTATAAACTCTAAAATGTCTTCAAAAGAGTATATGCACAGTTAAATATATACATTTTAGAAAACATTTACAACTTCCTGCCAGAGCTGGGACAAAATGAAAGCCTGACAGAGTATCTTTGTGTCCATCAGCACATTTTCTCAATAATCTTTATTTAAAAATGATCTTAAACATGTTCAAGTTCTTTCTTTCTTTATTAGGATCCCCTTTAGCACCAGCATAAACACTGGCTATTCTTCCTGACCACACATACAGTCACACACACACACAAACACACATACACACACACTATAACCACATAAACACAACAAACAAACAAACAGCTCATCTCATTGAATTAACAGTTAAGTTCATACAGAAGAAAAGCAGAACTATCATTGTTTCAACAGACATGAAGCCAAACAGAAAATTATAATTCCTCAAGAATTCATAGCAAACTTGATTGTTTTTTTCTTCCTCATACAAATAAATATTAATTCTTAACAAACATAAATTCTTGACTGAATAACTTTCTTAAATTATATATCCTGCACTTTCACACATTTAATTCCAGGAAAATAAGGTATTAAAATACATTTCTCATTTTCTGCCAAGGGAGGATTTCTACTTTCAACCAGGTTTATATTTTATACCAATTTCCCCAAGTTTACTCACACACACAATTCAATAATGGTTCCTCAAATATTTGGAGATACTGCTTTGACAACATATTGAACCGATCTTTAGTTTTCTCTGGAACAATATGCACTAGCACTTAATTCCACCTGACCTCGGCTCTGTACGACTGTTTTCTGTGTCATACTTGTTTTCGCTTTAGGTGGCGTGAACCTTCTGTCTGTTGCATATTTGTGTTTGATAATTGTGTTGAGCAAACTGAGAGAATAACTTTTCATATAACAGCTAGCAGACATTACTGACTAAATTTAACAAAATATATGCGGATCTCAGACTGACAGTTACTCTCTGACTTGTTTTAGGGGAATTAATCTGACTCTGAATCCAGAACTTTTTTTATTCTTAGTATCCTACATGAGAAAATATCAGACAATAATTTGGATTATTTATTTATGATTTTGCTTTTTATAGCTAAAAATGTATTATCCTGGTTAAAGTCTCCACACAGGGGTTTATGTCATTACAAGATCACAGAAAAGTTTTGACTGAAAACTGAAATATTTATGGATGAACTAATGAACCAGAACTGTATTTACATAAAAATCTCTGTAAAAAGTTTTTATTTTTTGATGTTTTCCCTTAAATACACTTTATTTTATTTATTTCTATTTGTTCATAAAATCACCTCTATGTTTGTTTCTATGTTCTTCTGTCATGTTGAACTGATGCAATAAAAATAACGTTAGAAATAAGTAATGAGCTTAAATTAATTCCAGGTAATGTTTTTAATATTCTTAAACCACCTAAAATTCAACATTAATTTTCTAACTACTAACTGTTGAATGTGAGCTGCCGGAATCAGACGACCCTCAGTAGTTGAGTCTAGAATAGAATAAACTTGTCTACACAATAAAAACATCACATTATCAGATAAAAATCTCTAACTTGTACAACATCAGTTAATTCATACCCATGGTGTACAACTTACACTCCTATATTTAAGTTTACCGTAGTTTGTTGACCACATTAATTGCATTTAGAGGGGATGTGTTTTGTCATTGATGATTGACAGCGCTTTATTGTGTACAGATGTAATGTAAGGGTCGTCTAATGGCTTTTGTTGGCGGCTGACTATCTTCCCTGCTGTCTTAACGATCCTGGTCAGCTTGTTTCTATTTACTAAAGTCAAGTGCCCATGCCAGACACAGTTATTAAACACAAGGATGCTCTCTATCAGGCTGATATGCACTTTTTCCAAAATGTTCAGTTCCTTCAGTTTCCAAATGAATCAGAATCAGAAAAACAGTCTCTGACTACAATGTAAAAAAAAAAAAAATCATAAAAAAAAGTTAAAAACTCTTAAAGACACTTACCGTCAAATAACAGTAAGAAACCTTTAGTTATTCTACAGAGATTTATTTTAAAAATACGGATAATTACTTTGGACATTGTCTACATTTTTACAGTCCAACCATTATAAAATAAAAATAAAATCTCATTTTAAAACATTGCTAGAATGTTAAACAAGTGTATAAATCTGCATAAAAAATGAAAAAGATTGCAGAAATACCTTAAAATTAACTAATTTAAATGAAGACTCTTGTTTTCATACAGTGATCTTTGGTAAATTCATAGGATTATCCAATCCATCCACAAGAACTCCCCATCAAAGTACAGATTTCTGAGTGTAAAACACAGAAAAATTACGTAAAATTATATTCAAATTACCCTCCTTTAACACCCATTAATGGTATCTTGAGAGCTTAAAGCTTTTATTGTATGTGATTATCCAATCTATTTACAGTAGATCCCTGGTAAATGTTGGTTTTATACTGTACAAAAAAATAAGATCATGTGATAATAGTTTACAAAAACATAATTTGAATAATCATTACTTTATATAAACATTATGTGACAGTAATTACAAGCAACTCCCCAATGGCTTTGGGAGAAAGTAGTTCATGTTCACAATTATCAGAAGTGGGAGTAAGTTACACATGTGCAAGTCACAAGCAAGTCTCAAGTCTTAACCTTAAAGGCTCAAGCAAGTCTTAAATCACTGTGACTCTCACTGTGACTCTCACACCTCGTCAGCAACACAACCAACTTCTTTATTAAAACATCTGTAAACACAAACATCAGCTGCTCCAACAGTGTTTGATGTCCTGTTAAAACACACCTGCCATTACCACGGTAACCACAGGTGTTGCCAACACAACCCAGACTGAAATCTGAGGGATTACAACTTTAATAATAATTCCCAAACATTTTGACAGTTTTGCATTAATTCTGTAATGTACATCAAATGAATATAATTTACATTTAAAACTACACAACTTTGAATGTTCTTGCTAACTAAAGTCTAAAGTTATTAATTGTGATGTAACTGTATATATTTTTTTAACTTAATTATAAATCTTAATATCCACAATGATAATAACAAAGATGTTAATATTACTCTGGTACTTAGCCTACAGGAACTGCAGTGATGGTGATTCAGTATTTAGTCTGCATTGAACAATATTTCTGACATTAAAAAGCAGCACTTGGTACCAAAGGATCACCAAAACCCAAGAATTGTTTAAAGGATGTTTGATGCAGCTTTTATCTCTGTATATCTTCTACTGTCTGGACACTGGATCCTCCCTCACAGCCACGGCATTGGCCCATCGAGGTGCACTGATTAGTTCATCAAGTGCCTGATGTCCAATTACAGCCGCATGCAAATAAATTATATTAACTGCAATTACAGCAAGCAATAAAAACCCAGTTACTGCAAAAAGGAAAGCAATTAAATACAGAAACATTTAAAATATTCAAACCACAGCAAATATATAACACTAATAAAACAAAAATATTAATATCCGCTGTGTGACATGAAGCTTAACTTTGATCTTTAGATAAATGCTGTAAATCAGCTGTATGTTGTTGTGTTGACACAATCAGTAGCTGCACTCTGTGTACATTTACTCAAGTACTGTACTTAAGCACAACTGAGGTACTTGTATTTCATTTGAGTATTTCCATGTGATGCTACTGTATATTTCCACTCCACTACATTTCAGAGGGAAATATTGTACTTTCTACTCCACTACATTTATTTGACAGCTTTAGTTACTTTTCATATAAAGATTTGTTTGCCTGCCAGCTTCACCTGGAGGAGGAACATCTGGAAGGTTCACTGCTGGCTGTGATCCCTCACTGTCTTCCCACCCTGAAAACACATTACTGCTGCCAGGAGTCGAACCGAGCGAGTCTGAAAGAGAACCTGTCAGTCTAATGATCATCTCATTTTCTAATTTAAATATTTAAGCGTTTTATCTCGTCATCACTAAGATGTCTGAAAACAGACTGTTTAATGTGTGTGTGTACTGTAATGACAGTGTGGCCTGTTTACTGTTTAATCTTTGATTTTTGCTGAAATATTGGATCATTTGAACATTTATTGAAATGAAAGCATGTGAGAAGTTTAGAGGGAAAAATCACTATTTGGTGGAGCTGTTAACAACTCATAGACATGTGAAATGTGACCCCGACTACACACTGCTTTTTGTAAGACGTCAAAAGACAAAAAGGTTGGAAACCACTGGTTTCATCTTTAACAATGTGTTGTATTTTAAAAGCTTGTTATATTATCCATTGTGTCAAATCTTCATCTGGAAAGTAACTAAAGCTGTCAAATAAATGTAGTGGAGTAGAAAGTACAATATTTCCCTCTGAAATGTAGAAAGTAGCATCACATGGAAATACTCAAGTAAAGTACAAGTACTTCAAAATCATACTTAAGTACAGTACTTGAGTAAATGTAGTCAGTTACTTTCCACCACTGTGTGACAGTGTGAGGGTTCATGTGTAGTTTGTGTCCTGCTGAAAGCTCAGATATACAGTCAGTCTGTGGATACAACTAGATGGAACTAATACAGACAACAGAGACATCTAGTGGTGGAATGTGTTCATTTCAGCAGAGTTCAAGCTGCTTTCAGCTCCAATACAAGTCAACTCCATCTGTCATTTGGTTCTTCATCACTTCAGTGATGTCATGTGATGTTTCTGATGGAAGCTGCTCTGTATTTGTTCCTCTGGATCCTCCACTAAGTTCCCCACCTGTCCAATCATTTCTCTACACCAACAGCTGTTTGACACAAGACTTTACACCCAGCAGCTGCTCACAAACACACTCTACACCTGACTTTTATTGATGCTGGAAATATTTATTGGAAGTATATGTGAGGTTACAGACTAGATCAGAGAGAAAGAAAGAGATCAACAGATATTCTGCTGTTCGTTCTGGAGAATTACTGCACAGGACGAATCTTCATGCTGATGGTCTTCAGGGAGTAGTTCCAGCCCTTCCAGTAGGACCACTCCACTCCAGCAGCATCATGAGTGCTATCAGCACCCCAGAGATAAATCCCGTTGGGGTTTGCTCTATGACAGTCGTTGTACCAGAATGCCCCCAGGTGGAGTTTGGCACAGCTACGGCTATCGGAGTCCTGGTCTTTGTCGAAGGTGGAGAACTTCTGTCCGTCGTGAGTTTCCAGGCCGTCTCCTACAGAAACACAAGAAAACAACAAGTGTGTGATTACAACACTACTGCTAATGACACCATACTATATAATGTTATATAACTATTAACACTACAACTGTCACTACTAATACAGTACTACTGCTATGGCTACCACTTGTACAAATACTTCTAGTACTACTGGTACTGCATCTGCTGCTGCTACTGTAACATAACAACATACAGTATGTCATGTAGAATTAATAAAACATGAGCAGACCACAGATTTGTTGTTACTGACTTGAAAATCTTTGTGAATCTGTCTTTAGCTGAAGGAATCATGCAAATAATCCAATATAAGGACAGAAATCTTCAGTGTCTCCATGTGGAAACTAAACATCAGCAAAACAAAACTACTACCTGCTAACAGTAACTGACCTGCTCCTCCATCAGTGAATCCAGACACATGCAGTCTGTATCCATCGGACTCTGGATCGATGGAGAACGAGGAGTAACGAGCAGACGTTTTGTTTCCACTGAAGTCCTCCATGTCGACCAGCAGCTCGTACTTTTTCCTATGAGTCAGATGGAAGAGACTCTCAAGACCTGAAAACACACAAACATGAAGTCACGTCAGATGTTTGATGTTTGTTTTTATGAACAGTTTCATGAAGTCACATGACTGTTAGTTTGGTTTCAATTCTCACCAAGCCAGTACTCTCCAGCAGCGATACCAAAGCCCTCCTTGTAGTGATCCCAGGGCCTGTAGAAGTTCACCGAGCCATCCATCCTCCTCTGGAACACCTGGGGGAGGGAGGGTTAACTCGATAAACACAGGATCACTGACAGCTCATGATTTATTGTGAAGGTCCAACAGGAAGTGTTCATACTGAAAAACACTCAGCTGTGACTTGATGACTTCAGTTCAAAAACTCACCGTCCAACGTCCTCCGTCTGAGTCCATGTCACAGTACACCTACACACAAACACTCTCATTAGTAAATATGATCCTTTACTTAAAACTACATTCAATCAATCAGCAGCTGCCACGTCTTGAATCTGAAGTATCTTAAAGTGCCGCTGATGGCCGCTAGATGCTCCAACTGACTCCCATTCAAAAAGGCTCAACTTCTCTCTGTAAAATATAAACATAAAAACATTATTCCAATAATCATTTCCTCTCCTGATCCACTCAATTATATACTGTTCATGATGCAGTCTTAGTTTTCATAGCACCCTCAATCTAACTAATCTAGTCTAGTGCAGGTGGCTGTTTCTTGACTTAAACCATGTGTAGAAATGTAGGAAATTTGTTTTAAATTACAACGTATTTTTTAAAAATATTTTTTAAGGGAGGGGCTGGAGGGACCCTTGTCAATTATGTATCCTTCAAAGTTTTCTCCCCCATTTTAAAACATAACCAGACACCCATGGTAAGGAGCACTGATCTTTCTTATCCTAGGTTTGGAAGAAAAATATATGTACTATCTGGAGTGTATATCAAAAATGCTGCCCAATAAACACAAATTAGCAAATAAAAAGTCTTATGAAAAAGGTGTTGGTTCATAAGGTCAAAGAGAGGTCAAGTGGGTCAATTGACCACAAATATTGTTACTTTATTACGATACCTCCCTGTTAGCACAATTTAGCTAAAGTAGCTAACGTTAGCCCATATGTACACAAGCTGCAACTCTGGGCTTCAAACTGGTTTCAAGGCAAACTAATGGGTGACGTCACACCTTGCTACATCCATCTTTATATACAGTCTGTGTATCCAACCAGTAACACGACTACCTCCACTTATATCTGCTGGTTTAGTAGAATCAACCTGAACTGTCTTCACATGGTGACTCATCTTTGAACCAACATCTTCTAACTGTGTCCCAGAGAGGATGAAGTGTACCTGGACAGCAGACGTGGCTCCGATGGGATAGATGATGTACACTCCGCTGGGTCGTTTGCTGTCATGTTTATAGATGTCACTGCAGTCCAGCGGGAGGACGAGACGTAAGCAGGAGGTCAACGCTGGAGCCAGCAGGAGGAGAACCACTGAAACAAGCTGCAACAGAAACACAGCAGCAGACACAAAATAAACTAAAACTAAACTCAGTGGGAAGATTCACTCTCCAATTTAGTTAAAACAAGTGACTGTATTTTGGCATTTTGTGGGTTCTTAAACAGAAACCAAGAGTGAAGATTTAAAAGTGCAAAATACAGAGAAAATAGAGAAAAGTTAATTGTAAGAAACTCTTGTCACCACAGACTATTTCAGAGAATCTGACTGAAAGTACTACTACTCAATATTAATTCAGTCAGGTGTATAAAGTCACAAACTTACCTTCATCATCAGAGTTCTGCTGAGGTGATATGATGAAAATCTTGATGTCAGTCAGTCAGGATGTTGTGATGTGTCTGAGCTATATTTATATCCCAAAGATTAATGAATGACTGAACAGTTGCTACCTCATACAAATAAAACTATTTGCTGTACAAGTGGAAACATAATGTCCTTGAGTGTCTGTGTCCCTGTTTACACAACTTTGTTTGGATCCAAACCAGACATCCACCCACATTGTGGGGACTCCATTACTGGGACCAAAGAGGCCGTTCTCACAACTTTAACTGTTTGCTTTGGGGTTAAGATTTGATTTTAGGTTTAAGCTTAACATTAGGCACTACTAGTCCACCAGTTAAGCTACCTGGGCAGCATCATCTCCTCTGACACCAAAATTGACAAAGAGATGGACAGCAGACAAGCCACCTAAAGTCAACGTATACCATGCCATCGTGCTGACCACCCTCCTGTATGGTGCTGAGTCGTGGGTCCTGTACTTGAACATTTCCATCAGCAGTGCCTCCGCTCCATCCTCAACACCAATTGAAGTGGTTACATCACTAATGTAGAGGTGCTGCAAACAGCAGGGCTCACCAGCATTGAGGCTGTGTGGGCCACATCTTTAGGATGGTCACTGCCTCCCAAAGGTCCTCGTCCTATACAGTGAACTGTCTAGTGGCCACAGTGACAGAGGGGGATCCACGCAAATGCTATAAAGATACTCTCAAAAGGTCCTTCACCAATTGCAATATTGGTCCATTGCTACAGATCAGGCTAAGTGGTGTCAGTAAACCCTCCAAGACTCTACCAGCTTTGGAGCTAGCCGTAGGCCCATCAGCATCCCCCACAGGCCTGATGTTCAACTGTGCCTGCTGTAGGAGGCCCTGCCTATCTCAGATAGTCTTAGTCAGCCACAAGTCAACAGCCTTCCTAATCTTTGTTCGCGAAGAGAGGGCTTGTGAATGAATGTGGTCAGTTAGAAGTCTCAGAGTAGCAAAGAAGAACTTGCACATAGAGAACAAAAAAAGAATTCAGACTGGGGTCTGGATTTTAAATATTTCTATTATTTACAATACAGGGTACAGACAGTGAAGAAATGTGCAAAGGGCATACAGTGCAAACATGTTAGTCCATGCTGGACTTTCCTCAGTGCAAAACAAGGCATGCATGATGAGTCAGCCTGTATGTGGGTTGCTCTACAGGTGCATCAATCAATGTTCAAGGGCTGATTGAACACACATGAAGCCGATTGCCAGCAGATCAGGTCATTACAAACAAATTAGATAATAGCATCAACACATTCTCATACACATACTGATTTATATACATACAAATGTCAGGTTTTACACTGGGACCCACCGGCACAGAAAGACAATAAGATAGAGTCACAGAAAACTGGTTATGTCTAATACTTTATTCAAGCCACTAGGGAAACGTTTCTCAATGTGAGCACCGGGGGCATTCAGAGAACGTGGGTGGGTACTGGAAGCAATATTTTTGAAAGGGGGACATTGAGGTGTTCTTGGGGGGTGTTTGTGTGTGTCTGTTTTTAATGCCAGTTTAGTCCTACATTCAAATGCACATTTTCACAATTTCATCATTAGACTTCAGGGTTTTCCTATGTTTTTTCACAGCACTGTCAAGTCTATTTTCCTCTGTTTTATGCACGCACATACAAATTTGTGTATTGGGCTCTGAGCGCTTCGAAGACGCAGGTGACCTACGCGTCTTCTAACCTTCGCTTTCTCTCTAAGATCCTTGAGAAAGCAGTCTCTAATCAGTTATGTGACTTTCTACATAACAATAGTTTGTTTGAGGATTTTCAGTCAGGATTTAGAGCGCATCATAGCACAGAGACAGCACTGGTGAAAGTCACAATGATCTCCTAAATGCATCAGATGAAGGAAAGGATTTCTCTCTGTACTTGTCTTAGATCTTAGTGCTGCATTTGACTCCATTGACCATCACATCCTATTACAGAGACTGGAACATTAAATTGGTATTAGAGGAACTGCATTAAGCTGGTTTAAATTATACTTATCAGATTGATTTCAGATTGTACATGTTTATGATGAATCCTCCATGCACGCAAAAGTTAGACACGGAGTTCCACAAGGTTCTGTGCTTGGACCAATACTATTCACCTTATATATGCTTCCTTTACGTAATATTATTAGGTAACACTCCATACATTTTCACTGCTATGTAGATGACATGCAATTACATTTATCAATGAAGACGGATGACAATGGATGACCTGCAATTTTCTACGATTAAACTCAGACAAAACCTATTGTGATTGGCCATAAACACCTTAGAAACTCTTTATATAATGATATAGCTACTCTAGATGGCATTACCCTGGCCTCCAGCACCACTGTAAGGAATCTGGGAGTTATCTTTGATCAGGATATGTCCCTTAACTCCCACATAAAACAAATCTCAAGGACTGCCTTTTTTCACTTACGTAATATTGCAAAAATCAGGCTGAGCCTTTGCGGTCCTGTTGATGTCCTTCTCCGGCCATTGCTGCTGTTTGTTGTTGCTGGTCACATCTCCATTACTATTATTGTTATTGTTATTATTGTTGTTATTTTGCTTCTCTGTGTCTCTTGCCCTAACCCTTGCCCCTTGCCCCTCTCACTTGGTTTATTACCTCAGTAAACTATTTCCTAATGAGTTTATGGTTTCAATCACTAGTATCAAGTCTTCTTCAATGCATCATGATGTTCATTATGGCCCCATTTAGAGTGAAATAGATGATAAATCAGTGTATGCTTTAGGGCATGGCTACGTTGTGATTGACAAGTCGGTACCACGGCAACAACGTTGATTATGTAACGTAACCATGGCGTAACACAGATTCACAGAGTATAGGCGTAGCTGCTGCTGTTTCACAATGTGTTTTCAGTTCATGAAAGTTAATTGTTACATTTTGGTCACTTAAAAAAGTCTCATCCAGCATTCGGTTGTGATAAGAAATCCTCTAAGCTAGCTAGCGCTAGCAGAAATTAGCATTAGTATTAGCATTGTCACTGTTTTCCATAGATTGTAAATGCACCATGCTAACCAAGCTAGCAGCTAGCGCGATGGACATTTCCACCCACTTGTCCAAATATGGATTGATATCAGCCTCATTGGTTACTGTTCACTCTCCTACAGCTGCATCACAGCTGGATTAGCTTCCTGCTAATGCTAACATTTCCTCCTGTTGCTTCACTTTAAAAACAAGAAACACATTGTGTTTGTCACAGACGTTAAATCTTCATTAAGCATTAATGTGTCATTTAGTTGATGTTGTGTCAGTGGATGAGCTGTAAATATATCAGAGTGATGGAAGAAGAAGCTACAGTGAGCTGTTAGATATACGTCTCCACCTCATCAGCAACACAACCAACTTCTTTATTAAAACATCTGTAAACACCAACACCAGCTGCTCCAACAGTGTTAAAAGGATGTTAAAATCTTAAAAATGTGTCCCAAAATAGAATAAAACTTAAACTAGGAATACTAAAACAACACGATTAACTACAGTACATTACCTGACTTGTATTGGAGCTAAAAGCAGCTTGAACTCTGCTGAAATGAACACGTTCCACCACTAGATGTCTCTGTTGTCTGTATTAGTTCCATCTAGTTGTATCCACAGACCGACTGTATATCTGAGCTTTCAGGAGGACACAAACTACAAATGAACCCTCACACTGTCACACAGTGGTGGAAAATAACTGACTACATTTACTCAAGTACTGTACTTAAGTATGATTTTGAAGTACTTGTACTTTATTAAGTATTTCCATGTGATGCTACTTTATACTTCCACTCCACTACATCTCAGAGGGAAATATTGTACTTTCTACTCCACTACATTTATTTGACAGCTTTAGTTACTTTTCAGATGAAGATTTGACACAATGGATAATATAACAAGCTTTTAAAATATAACACATTGTTAAAGATGATGGATGGGGATGAATAACCTGCGCAAAGAGTTTGGACGCATCGGGCAAGGAGGTCTGCAGTCAGGGGCAGATGTTTTGGTGCTAGTGGAGGTTCTGCTTTTCTTAAGCCTTTAATTAACATATTTACGTGGGTGTGAGAAATGGAAGGGGCTGGAGCTCCAGAAATTAGTTTAATGAAAAAGTTTATACCACTCAGGTACGTTTGGATGGTGGATGTTCTGATTTTGAGAACCGAATGGGCGTAAGTAATGAAGCTGGTTACTGTTATGATGTTGATGGATGGAAATGGTAGCCTGTGAGTAGTATGGAAGGTTTTGAAGCAGCTCCATGCTGAGTAGTACGATGAAAGACTGCTGGGGGCTATGCTATTTAGGATTGCTTGTTGTGATGTGGTGACCAGGTAGCGAAGTTGAGGGTTTAGGGGAAGATTGTGGTTGAAAATGGAGGGACCGGTGTTGGATGAGGTTCTGAATCTGGTGCCAAGGCTTTGCATTTCTGAAAGGAGAACCAGGAAAGGGAGTCAGCAATGGTGTTTTTGTAGCTGGGAAAGTGGGCAGCGCGGATGATAAGAGAGAGATTAGGGTCAGTCTGCGTATGAACTTCATGATATCCAATGATTGGGAGCGGCCTTTATTTATGATGTCGATGGCGGTGTGGTTGTCTGAATGGATGAGGATGACCTTTGTGGACCACTCATGCCCCCAAAGAAGTGCTGCAACTACGATGGGGTACAGCTCGTAGAGGGCTGAAGAGGGAGAGAGTGAGGACATTTCCGGCGGCCAATCAGAGGTGAACCATCTACCGCCGTAGTAACCGCCGAAACCGACGGAGGGGGCAGCATCAGTGTACAGCTGAATGTCTTTGGGCTGGTTCACGTGTTCATCATAGAAAAAGGAGATGCCACTCCATGAAGAAAGGAAGTCCTGCCACATGTGGAGCTCCATTTTGCAAGCGGCATCCAGGGTGATGAAATCATGGAGGGAAGGAATGGCTGCAGATATGGACAATAAGTGGGAGAGGAAGGAGCGCCCTTGGGGGATGATGGCGAAGTTCAGGTGGCCCAGGAGGGAAAGAAGCTGGCGCTTTGTACAGCGGGGGGCGAGGAGGTAGTTGGAAATGTACAGGGATATACGGTGGAGTTTCTCGGTTGGGAGGGCGGCTTGAAAGGTGAGTAAATCCAGGGTGATACCAAGAAAGTCAAGAGACATGCCGGGTCCCACTGTCTTATCTGGAGAAAGAGGAACACGGAGCCGAAGGAAGGCAGACTTGAAGGTGGAGAGACTGTGTGATGGGGTTGAGGATGGTGGGGTGACGGTGAGGAAGTCGTCCAGGAGGTGAATGACACATGAGAGTTTGTGATTGTTGAGCAGGATCCAGCAGAGTGCCTCGGAAAGAGAATTGAATATTTTGGGGCTGCTCTTGCACTCAAAAGTGAAGCATACGGTGAAATAGTAGTGACCCTTCCAGGAAACTCCGATTTCTTTGCTCTCGGGGGACTTCAGGTGTGTCTGCAGCCTGCATCTTCTGA